>NC_134408.1:20278353-20345853 GCF_038048845.1 Mixophyes fleayi
TTTTAAATAAAGTTGAATTTCTGACGAATAGGGTCACATAAGGTGAAGGAGAGGTCTCCATTCCCTGTTCAGTGATATATCGTTGACACAACTCCCTATCTATTGATTGCCGTGAGCCATGAGAAAAGACACATGTATTTATTGACTGGTCTGGTTAAACGTTGAGAGAAAGACACCTGTATGGATCAGTGCTGTGAAAAACACACTTTCCCTGCTCAGTGTCCCTTTCCCCAGTGTGGGAATGAGGAGACCTCTGATTTACGGGACAATGTCTGTCCACTTCCGTCCTCTGGGACCTGTAGCGCTGTTCTGTTTTCTTCGTGTATTCAAGTTACGTGTCTGCCGCAGAGGTTTTATTATAGAGAACATTTCCAATTGTGTTATTTTTCTATAAATCTTTCAGACAACCGAAGGACGAACTTTATTCTGCCAAGAAGATTTGATTTCACTCTACCTATAATACTAATTGCCATGCTGCCTGTTCTTGTGGCCTCAGGTGGCAGAGTTTTAGAGATGGCAACCTCTTATGATTCCTGGTACCCTTCATTCCAGTTCTTCTCATTATAGTGACGAGAGGAGGAAGTGCGCAGTGACACACTGGCTCATCACCGTGCATTCCTGCTAACATTTCTGATTGGATAATCGGAACAAAATAGGCCCCTGCCCAATCTGAACGTAGTGTTATTGCGAGGGCAAACCCCCTACTCCAGTTGCCCATTCCCCTTATGGGCACCAGAAATTGGTACTGTACGGTGGGAATTAGGACTGCTGTATGCTGTGCGCTTCCTCTTGCAAACCATTGACTGAGAACAAGAAGACATTAAGGGCCTTATTTAGAGTCGGACGCAATGTCCGTTTTAGGCGCATCGACCACAAAACCACTATCACGCATGTGCAGCAAGCACCATATCCGCCTGCATCGTGGACGCAATTAACACTTGCGACAGCTTGCGGCTTACTACGCGGGAAAGGGCGGAACGCGGAATTGTGGAGGCGTGAACTTGTATAATATAGACACAGGGGGTGTGACCCCATAGGTAAATCCTGTACGCAGACGCAACACACGTCAAAAAAGGGCTAAAACTGTGTTATAATCAGTGTGAGAGGAATGACGGACTACACTGCTCTTGGACCAGATTAAGAGCCTCATTTAGAGTCGGACGCAAAGTCCATTTCAGGCGCATTGTGCACATTTCCACTGACGCAGATGCGCAGTAAGCATAAGTTCCGTCTGCTTTTCAGACGCAGTGTACACTCGCGTCAGCTTGCGTCTCAGTACGAGGGAAAGGGTGGAACATGGAGTTATGTAGGCGTGACCGTGAATAATTTAGATACTATGGGCGTCTACCCGCAAAAACAACCCTAGACGGATCAAGACACATCAAAAAAGACTGAAAAAGTACGTCAGGAATTAGGTGGCGCAAGTAGTTAGCTAGCTGCGGGAACTGGTCCCAGCTCAGTAGGGTATTACGAGTGGGATGCAATACCCTACCAAGCTGCAGCACACTCCCACTCCTCCACGTCTTAGACGCAGATTGCATCTGATTCTAAATGAGGCTCTAAAATAGCTCAACTGTCAATCCCCAGTGCTCTACTCATACAGTCGCTGCAGGAGGAAGCACAAAGTGATAATCTAGCGAAGTGCTGGTTCTGGGGAGAGGAGACATGAATATTCGGGAAGGTAGCAGTACAGGGTCAGGTCAGGCAGCTAAAGGTGCAGGAATAACCCTGGCTCCAATATTTGGATAATCTTTAAAAATATTCAATCAGTATTCAAGAATAAACATTTTAGTTTAGGGTGACGTTTGATAAGATAAAATAAAAAAATAATACTTTCTGAATGGGAAGGTCACGGGGTAAGAGGAACGTGAGTAAACTACTTTTTTTTATCTCATTGAACACCACAAAAACTAATTACAGCTTAATACAATGCTCTGCATAGCAACTAAGAGATATCGTTAGTTGCCAATTTAAAATATAATCAATATTGTAGCTGTGCTAAATCTACATTGTCTGTTCTGACAATACAAATGATTTCACCCATAAACTTTAAAAGAATAGTGTCACCTAGTGGACATATTTTTGTGTAAAAGGGCAGAATGAGTGCATTCTGTTTTGAATGCAGAGGCTAGACTTGTCTTGTTTGAAAAACCTTCTACTTCTGCTGCTCCACTCTGTCAGTCTGCGCCTCTGAGTACCTGCTCCTGCTTCCAGGCTGCACCAGTTCAGTAAAATACCTCCCCCCCTCGTTGTCCTGCCTCGGGACGTTTGTCCCGTGGGTGGGAATGTTAGGGCAAGGGAGACAGATAATGGGCAGCCTAGAGCAGGGGCAAACGAAGGATTTGTAGAGGGGAGTTTCCACACCACGTCGCCAGTGGGTGTAACCAGCATGCATGGGGGCGTGGATATAATTTTAGAGAGTGCTTGGCTGCACTCCAACTCTTCCTATCCCCATAATATACGAGCAGAGCAGTGTGAAGCGGTGGCAGGGTCCAGACACCTCAATTACACAGTGCCCCAGGCTTGGAGGGGGTTTCCAGGCACTAAGAACCCCCCCTCAGCTTGCCTATGTAGAGGTTTACAGCACTAGGCAGCCCTCTCGCGGCATTGAGACGTGACCACGCCCCCCTGTTCCGCTGAAGGAGACTTGCACGTTGGGAGGTATAAGGCAGCAATGCTAACAACTCGCGTACCGCTGCCTTTGTATTCCAATCATCCTTCTTTATAATGTGCTTAACTGCAATCTTACATATATTAAAGATTATATTACAAGAATAACTAAAATAAAGTTGGGACATTTTTATAGTCCTCAATCAAAGGTGCTGTTTATCTGCACAGTTGTATGTCAGAAGTGATACATACGGTCAGTGTAGCTCTGTAAATGTTAGATATTAGTGGGGGGTGGGAATGAAAATCTACAGTCATTCCAAGAACATCTGAGGGTATGAACTTTCCCAGACACAGTTTCACTGTAAAATCTAATTTACGATCTAACTTCGGTGCTCGGGACACATGGAAACCGATGTGTCAAAAAGAGTTTACACTGAAATTCAGACTACAGTAATGCCCGAGATTGTATCTCACGAGACCACACAGAACTATCACATTCTGCTTGCCATCATTTCGGTGCTCTCAGCCAATATACAGAGACGAGGGCATACTACATCTCCGTTTAACTGCCGGAGAAGTGTCTTGCATCCATATAAGCATTAGCAGGTCTGCTATTGGACCTTTGGATCTTATACTGGCGACAGATGTCACATGACAGTGCCAAATGGTCAGAAGAACCATGGTTGGAGACAGACCACACTGTTTCACAGCCAATGTTACCGACCACAGAGCTAATATTTCTACCACGTGCTATGTGTAAAATGTGGAATATCGTTCCAGTAATAAGATTAGATTAATAATGCACTGAAACTAGGATTCCATTTCTGACTCAGCCAAATTCTAAGAGTCTTTTGTAAGGATTCCACAGGATTCCGCCAACTGAATTCTTTCCATCTCCTGACCGCACTCACTAACAGGCCCGATAATGACCCAATTGGAACAGGACCTAATCATATCGGGCCATATGATATCGCAATATGACATTACCCAGAAGTCATTAAATATTTTGATTGCAATTTCTTTTGAATAGGGTTCTGGTTATCTTTTGTATTTTCAATATTGGTCAAATGTTTTAATGATACATTTTTATAAACCTATATGTACTGCTAACTCTGCACAGAGCTGCTGAATATGTTGTCATTTTATAAATGATAATCATATAATACACAAGTGATGTTAATATATGTATAAATTCATGTAAATTATATCTGTATGCATTTATTTCAGTCTTCATTAGGAAAATGTGGGTGTTATAAGGACTAATGTACCCCCTAACTACTGGCTGGGCCGGTCCGGTCCCATAGTGGGCTACCTTGGGCTGAGTCACTGGGCCACCTGCATTTTTATTTCCTTTAAAATGTTCCTAAGAGCCTGCTGAGACCTCCCGGGCTGAAATTCGCCAGCTAGCCCCTGCCCCTTACTTTAAATTATTACGGATATTCACCTTGGATTTGCAGGATCTATATAAAGGACTACCGCCTTGTGCATTTATATTGTCACATATCTCTTTGGTGACTTCTAATATCCATATGGCCAACCTGTGGTTCTCAGCATGACCTGCCAGCTATTGGCTGGCTAGCATGCTGGGACTTGACATTTCCAAGCACCGGGAGAGCCACAACTTGACCAGGTCTACAGTAGAGAGTGCGTGATCCATTAAATAATAATAACATTAATATTATACAACATAATAATAATATTGGCAGCAAACGTACATCACAGAAACATATTTCTTTTTTAAAAGAATTTCTACATTACCTGATGGACACTTTTTTGTAATGAAGCTGTTCACTGTATACACAGGTTTAATCTAAGCGTACTATAGTAAATTTGACCTCTTTGCTGACAACAAGACTGAAAAGAAAACCAGCAAATCAGCGTACGTCTTTTGGAATACAAATAACAAAATCACACAAAATGCGATCGTTTCTGGGTTGATGTCTTTTTGTATTAGTCATGTCGAATAAGAGCTGGATAAATATACAGAGGCCTCTTGTAACGTACAATAAAAGTGTCCACAGTTAGGGGGGAAGAAAAAAAAAAAGAGTCCCCTTCTCGAAATGTTGAAAGCATTTGATTTCAATTACAGCTGAACCCATAATTATAGAAATCTGCAAGCAATTAAAAAGAAAATTCTATTTGGTAGGTTTTCTTTCCAGATTTTGTTGGATAACTCTAAAAACACACATAAATCCACAAAATGTACAAACTAAGAAATTGTTTACTGTTCCCCAAACTATTTGTTTAAATATGCAAATGCTTGTGGGTAGGACGGATTTTGCTGAGTGCCATAAGACATCACTGAATGCTGGTTTTAGTTGTATGAATCCGGTGAAAAATAAAACAGATAATATATATATAAGTCTTAAAGGGAAACAATTACTGATGTTTAGTTAGGGGTTTGTAAGCTCTTCCCTTTAAGCAAGACTGTGGTATTCTTGTCTTTGGGAGTATAATTTTTACAGGTAAACACTTAGGGGTATATTTACTAAACTGCGGGTTTCAAAAAGTGGATATGTTGTCTATAGCAACCAATCAGATTCTAGTTATCATTTATTTAGTACATTCTACAAAATGACAGCTAGAATCTGATTGGTTGCTATAGGCAAAATCTCCACTTTTTCAAACCCGCAGTTTAGTAACTTACCAAATAAAGCGACATAAGAAGCTATACCCCTATATTTTAAAAACGTGGCTTTTTTCTTTCAAGCCACGAACTGCAGAACATAACTTTGTGCCTCGTGCAACGTCATAGCCAACTTATGTATGGTTTCACTCAAATGACACAAAACCTACAATACATGTATTGTGCATTCAACTATACAATATAATAACATGTAAATTCACAAAAGTAGAGTTAGATTAAAAACAAAATGGCGTTAGTAACGTCTCATTTCACTTATCTTCATATTCACAGACTTCTAAAGTTACTTTTAGGACTGTTGCAGACAATAACAAAGGCGATCTTACAATTGGGAGAAGCTAAATGAACCTCCAAACATTTTGAAAATAACATTAAATAGACCAGGGGGTAAATGTATTAACTTCCGACTTTTGCAAGTTGGTTCAAGTTTTTGGTTCAATTTGACAGGAATTGTCTGTGACCTATTTGTTCGATAAGTATATAACTTTACTAAATCATTTATTTTCAGCCGTTAAAATAATATTTTCGAGTTGGTCTCCTTATTTAATAATAGATTTATTTTTGTTTTTATCCTCAATGTCAGACATTTCAATATTTACATTCTGTCCGTTTTGGTTGTACAATAAAATACAGAGACTCCATTACACTGTATATCATGTTTTTCATTTTTTTATGTATATTTTTTTTAAAAGTTTCAGACATGACCGTTCCCATACGAGCGGTTTATCTCCTTAGCCGGAAGCAGAAACTGTATCCCGGTTGTGCTGTCATATGCTAGAAAATAAACTCTTTTCCTGGTGGAAAGTAGAGGAATGATTCCTGTCATGGTTAAGGCAGCTGTTCTCTTATATCCTCTATAGGATATTTCACTACATTGAGAGTAGAGATTTCTGACTTTGAGTCGCTCAGAGTTGGCCGGGGTTTGTGTCTCTAAGGCCTCTGGGAGATTCGGCCTCTTGGAATTGTTCCCTATAAAGCAGGTGAGAGATTCTGGGCCAAGATGGAGAAGGGCGGAGCCTAATTGCTATAGGGTTCACCATTACAAGTTTAAATGTGATATATTTCCTAAAAGTGAACTACTGAAAGGGTATGCAATGTGGTATTGTTAGAATAGTCATTGATCATGTTTAATCTGAGGCAAAAATGTAAAATTAATTATTTTATCTAATATTTGTTTATAGCAATAATTGTCGTCGGCATACTTCAGTTAAAGTTGCTTGACAATAATGATGTATATATGAGAATGTACTATATACATGATGGCTAGAATCTTATTGGTTGCAATGGGCGACACCTCCATTTTTCCTTTTCAGATAAACCTACCCCTATACAATTTGCACATTATTTGTACGAACTGCTGACTGCTGGAAGACAATAAGCACATATTAAAGTTCTCTGTAATCTACCTAATTGTGCGCAGGAGATTTCAGCTGACATGTATCCGTCTGGAAATCTGTAATACTCTGAGTTCTCACATACTCATCCTTTCCTGATTCAGTACAATAGAACTTGAAATTACTATCATTGTTACAGCAATGTTGCTGCATTCTGCAAAAAGATCCCATTAGAGACAGAGGGGTATATTTACTAAACTGCAGGTTTGAAAAAGTGGAGATGTTGCCTATAGCAACCAATCAGATTCTAGCTGTCATTTTGTAGAATGTACTAAATAAATGATAGCTAGAATCTGATTGGTTGCTATAGGCAACATCTTCACTTTTCCAAACCCGCAGTTTAGTAAATCTAGCCCAGAGAGGGGTAAATCTATCAAGTTGCAGTGTCGAAAAATCACAGATTTTCTGCGATTTTGCCAGCAGGATTTAAAACGACAATGTTATTAAAGGAGAAAAAAGTATTTTTTTTAAAATATGAAGCTACTTTTGTGGCGATTTGAACCACTTGGTGTTTGTGCTGCTATAATGTAGATAAGTAGAGAGTTGTTTCATTTAAGGAAATTTCCAAACATGATTTTCTGTACCACTAAACTTTCATAGAATTACCCCCAGTAAAAGAGAGTAGGAGAGCTGATAATACATGCCGTTTGTATTATCCCTGATTTATAGAACTTTAAATCATAACAAATGTTTCCAGTAATTTGTGTGTTATGAATAAGCAACAATTTTTTTGTTATAAGAGTTCCAAATTTCACTGAACCAGTTCATTGATCTTTAGTAAAGGGATGGGTTTAAAAAAATGTTGCTGAAGACTCTACTATAAAATATTAAATTAAAGGGACACCATCATTGCTTGTCCTGCTTTTTAACATGGATTAGTGTACTGTAAACAAGGTTACCGAAATATTTTCTCCTCTCTAAAAGATTTTGGGGGAAAAACTCTCAACCTCTCTACAAGAGACTTGCACATCAGTCAATGTCTCACTTGCTTCATTCAGTCCATGCAACACATGCTGATATGTGATCATTCTGTACAACCCCTGAAAACTGTGGCCAAATTTTTATTGGCACATAGAAAAGTCACAATTGGCCAACCAGACTTAGCATGTGCGGCCAGCCTTTTACTTGTAGAAGAGTAGAACATTACAAGACCTTAAGATTTAGGCAGAAAAGCAACAGAGATTAGAGTTGATGCTCTATCAACTTAAACATAAAAAAACCTGATTTTCGTACCAATTTGTACCCATTAAAAATAGAAAATAAACATCGTAAATTTATAGTTAAACAAAAATGATACACAGATTTGATATTGTCGGTTTAACACATTGATGCTGGAGAATAGGCGTGATCTCAGAATAAATACATGTATTGTAATGCCTACAACACATAGTAGACTTATAGACGTGATACTGCAAGAGGCACAGACCAAGGGTACACACTAGCCAGGGGTTATGACAGCACAAATCCTGCCATAATGCAAAAACGTTCATGTACACGGTGGCTCAGTGGTTAGCACTTCTGCCTCACAGCACTGGGGTCATGAGTTCAATTCCCTTGCATGGCCTTATCTGTGTGGAGTTTGTATGTTCTCCCCGTGTTTGCGTGGGTTTTCTCCGGGTGCTCCAGTTTCCTCCCACACTCCAAAAACATACTGGTAGGTTAATTGTCTGCTATCAAATTGACCTTAGTATCTCTCGCTGTCTGTGTGTGTATGTTAGGAATTTAGACTGTAAGCTCCAATGGGGCAGGGACTGATGTGAATGAGTTCTCTGTACAGCGCTGCGGAATTAGTGGCGCTATATAAATAGATGATGATGATGATGTACAATACAGATTATCCTAGTGACTGATGTATAATAAAGAGAGTATCTTAATGGCTGAAACACAGCACATAGAACATATTAATAACCAATATACAATGCAAAGCACATTATAGTGACCTGTATACTACACAGAGAGCATTGCCAAGAACACTACACAAATCACAGTGGATACTACTAGTATTCAATGAAAATCCTGTTCCGGAGGTCTCAATAAAATGCAGACCGCCAAAATGGTTGGTTTGCAGTGAACTAACCAGTTTGGCAGTCTGCATTTTATTGAGGCCTCCGGAACAGGGTTTTCATTGAATACTAGTGGTATATACAGTGTAGGCCCCCCAGTCTCTGATATTTTACCATGCAGCCCCCTTAATCTGTATTGGGGTAAGTGCAGACCACTAAAATACCTAGTTGTTTTAAGACATAGGGGTATATTTACTAAACTGCGGGTTTGCAAAAGTGGAGATGTTGCCTATGGCAACCAATCAGATTCTAGGGGGGGTATTCAATTGTTTGTTTTAACGCGCTAAAACCAAAAAAAACGAGCGCTCTAAAAATATTACCGTTAATACGGTAATTACTCGCTAAATTTCATCTCGCAGCTCCCTGAGCAGCGAGCTGAAATTCAGCCCGCTGGCAGCGAGTAAGTACCGTATTAACTGTTTACGCGCGCAAAATTACCGTATAATATGAAGTTTTTTTAGAGCGCTCGTTTTAAAACAAACAATTGAATACCCCCCTAGCTGTCATTTTGTAGAATGCACTAAATAAATGAAAGCTAGAATCTGATTGGTTGCTATAGGCAACATCTTCTCTTTTCCAAACCCGCAGTTTAGTAAATTTAGCCCATAGACTCAAATCTCTGGTGACGTTACTATACAGACCCCAAATCTTTGGTGACTTTACAATACAGACGGCAGAACTATGGTGGGTTTACTATACAGATCCCAAATCTCTGGATTACTTGCCCCTCCTGCGCTCCCATGCTGCTCCAAGTACTCTGATTGAGGGATAGTTCCAACCATTCACCAATCAGTGCATGGGCAACTTCCGGACAATCTGATTGGTGAATAATCAGGACTATCCACCAATCAGGATGCTTGAAGCCATTAACTGGGTACGATGGCCATCATACCCGGGGAGCATTAGGGCCATCGCTATGATTAGGCCAACATAGGTCTAGGGCACCAATGATATTATGGCGGCTAAAACACAGAACGTGTGACATAATATCAGTCCTGCAGTGTTTTTTCTTAAGGTCCCTGTGGCGTCTCTACACAGAGTGTCGGCTCAACACCCAAGGGGGATGCAGTCTCCAAGGAGGGGGGGAGGGGGGCCACCTAGGGCGCCCATAGAGCTTCCACCAGCCCTGCAGCCAATAGGAAACCGTAGATCTCATCAGGTGAAATAGATGTTAAACGCAGCTATGAACATGAGATCAATATTTGGATACACAAGTCGAGAATAATGTAGACTTTATAGGCAGTGTACCAAAGAAGAGGGGTGGAGACTAATTAAAAACTGAATAACGAAAAGAACTTCCCCTTTCTACTGTAATTACCCCTGAGGTGATATCCAGTACAATAATCACTTATGCCAAAATGAAAATGCTGACAACCAAAAGCTCATCATTTAAAGGGCTCGGTTTGACCTTTTGGGGGTTTCACTGTGAGGTGGGGGGCTACTGTATCCTCTCACATCAGCAGCACCTGTGTAATTACCGAGAGCCAAGGCAGTGACTAGCTGCAGTAATTACTAGTGGCGCTGCGGCTGTGTTGGGGAAGGTATAGCAGGCTGGAGTGTATAAAGCAAATCAAAACAAGAACTACCTCTGCCCATACATAGAACACGCCTGCTCTACATGCTATTATTATTGCATGTGCAGCTCCTGTCAGGGAATCGGCTAATTGTTAATAGCCTTTGAATGATTAATGTGACCTAAAGCCTAACATGCAGGATCTTACAAGCTTCATGCAATATGACAAATAAATACAGCATAAGCTTATTAGACAATGGCTAAAAAAATTACATATATGTGATAGGAATAGTAAAATAAGCTGACAATCTAATGCAGGCTAGGGCCGTCAGTGTCTCTCTAACAGTTGTGGTACTATAAGTCCCAGCACGCACTGCCGACCTCTAATCTAATGATTGGATATTCAACTGCTGGGTGGAGTTCTCCTTTAAGCACAGGCTTGACACTTTCATTACAGTACTTTTGTTTAATAAGAAATACTTTCTCAAAGGGTTTATTTTTATTATATATAAAACACCTACAAGCATTTACCATTCTGCACCTTTCCCTACACAGGACAAAATCAAGCGTGACTCGGGGACAAGGAGGTTGGGGCAATTGTCTTAGCCTCCAAGGTGTTGAAGACTTCAATTATCAAGGATCAATGGATTAAAATTATTAGCTCCAAATTTGTATGGGAGACAACAAGTCGCTTCTTAATTACAGCTTGGGCCTGATTCATTAAGGAACTTAAATTAAGAAGTTTCTTATTTAGGTCTCCTGTACAAAACCATGTTACAATGCAAGGGGTGCAAATTCGTTTTCTGTTTTACACATAAGTTAAATACTGACTGTTTTTTCATGTAGCACACAAATATCAACTTTAAAATTCAGTGTAGAAATAAGCTGTCAAGTATTTGATCCCACGTCTGTACATCCAGTTCCTGAGGACAACATCAGACTAGCTTGAAAGATTTTCCAACACTAGCATTGGAAGATCTGATGACATGTGAGATAATCATTCACCTGTACTCAAGCTCTTTTTATCATCATCATCATCATCATCATCATCATAATGAGCTATTTATATAGCGTCACTGATTCCGCAGCGCTGTACAGAGAACTCACTCACATCAGTCCCTGACCATTGGAGCTTACAATCTAAATTTCCTAACATACACACACTCAGACAGAGACAGACTAGGGTCAATTTGATATCAGCCAATTAACCTACTAGTATGTTTTTGGAGTGTGAGAGGAAACCGGAGCACCCGGAGGAAACCCACGCAAACACGGGGAGAACATACAAACTCTTTTTAAAGGTGATTTAAAGGTGTAGAGCTACCTGTAATAGCAAAATATTTTATTCTTCATATATTGAGTAAAATCAACATTAAACTTACATTAAATATAAAAATGTCTAAAAGTTATCCAATGACAAAAAATAAAAGTAGCCATTATAGATTATACATAGGGATTTGTGTATTGCGATTAAAAAAAAAATTTGTGATAAGAGAGAGTGAATGTCAGATAAAGATAGAGATAAGAGAGAGAGTGAATGTCAGAAAAGCTCTGATTCTGCAGTTGCTCACTACACACTGCCACATTTCTGTCAAAGTCCATCCCTCACCCCAAATTTCAGACTAGGATATGTTGCAGAAGCCTTCGTTTTTACTACCTCCACTGTAAAAAATAATTTTGGCTAGTGTTTAATTTCACTTACACATGAGCAAAAAATATTCCTCCATTAAAGTTAGCAATTTCAAAACAGTGTAAATTCTCATTTACCGCCTACAGTGACTTCACGTCTTGATTGAAGAATCAAGGAGCCGGTGACGCAAATGGGCCTGATTCATTAAGGCACGCAACAAAGGAGTAAATTTGCTCCTGGACAAACCATGTTACAATGCAAGGGGTGCAAATAACTTTATTATTTTACACATAAGTAAATACTGGCTGCTTTTCCATGTAGCACACAAATACTTGATATTTGTACACTGAAATTTAAATTTGATCTAGGACATGCCCGACCCCAACTATAAATCTGATCCCACATTTTAAATTTACCTCCCCCCTCCAATGCAACATGGATTTGCCAAGGTGCAAAGTTACTTTGCATGGATTAGTGAATCAGCCCCAGTGAGTGTAAATAAATAGGCACATACCGATGGGCCAATATTAAGACACATAAAGCAATAACCACAATGCAGAGTTATGAACCACAATGATTATTAAAACCTTCTAAAAAGAAAAGTGGAGGTGTTGCCCATAACAACCAATCAGATTCAAGCTATCATTTATGTCATACATTGAAGGAATTGAGAGCTGGAATCTGATTGGTTGCTACCGGCAACACCTCCACTTTTCTTTGTAGAAGGTTTGCTAAATCTAAGAACAGTTTGGCAATGAGCACACACACACAGACAGGCAGATGACGATTACAGAGTGACCCACCGAAACTTTGCTGAAATCCTTAATGGAGCTGCACATTTCTCCTTGCAGATGGTCTTTAGAAATGTGAAGGGTGGAACAAGGGTTCAGCACTGTAGAAGCAGTGTTAATGTCCTCCACAGCACTGGATAAAGAAAACCTCCAAGCAGACAGTGCAGAAATGTAAGCAAGGTTCGGGTAGGCTATCCTGAGGGTAAAATCTTTATTAGTGACATGGGTGGACCAGATGAACAAATTGCTTGTCATTCTGTTTCTTAAATAGGGTGCCTGGGTGAGCCAGACGGCACGTCCGACTATAAGTCCCCTCCTTGTCCTCCCGGTGTTGTAGATCTACCAGATACAGTATGCTGGGACTTGTAGTCCCACAGCTGCTGGAGAGTAACAAGTTGCCTAGCCCTGCTGCAGACATATGCTATGACTACTGTCCATATTTCCTGAACTTTCTCAAATTATCCAGGCATGTCTCCGTCTCAAATAACAAGTTCAAAATATTCCAACCAACCCCCCAGGAGATCCACAACAAGGAAAAATTATAGTTTTAGGACTGAGGGGGAGCCCAATTAGTGGTTTTACAGAAACCAAGTATTAAACAGAGCTAAGTAAATGAAATAGCCGTTGCCTAGTCCATATGTAATGTCACATTTACATAAAGAAGACTCTATACAACATAGAACCCCCCCCCCCCCCCCCAGCCCTTTGCAGACTGCACCCACCTTGTCAAAGCATGCTGGGGGGCCTGTAGGTGATCTTCCGAGTATAAGCCCCATCCTAAGCCTGGATCCTGGGTGTGTAAGGTGCACGGACCTGATCTGTACATACTGCTACTACTGAACAGACTGTGCTGCATCTATTAGTGGCTGTGGCTGCTGTGACCCTTTATTTTCATTATCTATACAATGCACCATTATGTGCTGTACTGTGTAGAACAGTGTTACCTCCAGTATTGATGGGAGAAGTACCAAACAATAGGCCATTTATAAATCATTAGGTTTACTATACCTGAGAGCAGGCAGAGCTAAGGACAGCAAGATCCTTTGTAACAGCTAAAACCCATACTCCATTAACACATTGCAGCCGACTGTCCCTACTTTCAGGGGACAGTCTCAGGTTTAAAGATTTGTCCCTCGTAATGTCACTATATTTCGATAAACAACAACTGCATAAATTATTTTTTCTTTGCGGATTAAACTGGGTACACACCTATGCAACTACGACCATTGGGTCAGATATTGTGAGAGTGTGCACGCTCCCGCTATCATGTTTTATCGTACCAAAACACATGGCATCTGTAGGTTTGGTTTCATAAACTTTCTAAAAATCACGATCAACGGTGGAACAACGTTGAGCAAATGTGGAAGCGTGTACGCACTCAGCAGCGTAGGCAGATATCTGTAGAGTGTAAAGCGCTACGGAATTTGCTGGCGCTGCATGAATAAATGTTGAGGATGACGATGATGTGCAGAGTCACGGTCTTTTCAGCAGATGGTTATGACAGATGAAGAGCAGAGATCTGAAGGTACATTGTGTAGGTGCGTGCATTAATCGACACGCTCAGGGAGACTTTCAGTTGTTGGTAAAATCGTTACGGAAATTCCATCTGAAATAGGTTACATTACTGTGTACCCAGTTTTACATGCATTTCTTACCAGCTGTCCTTATTATCTGGACACTACTGGACTCATACTGTTAGGTGTAATTTGCATCAAACCATGTTGCGATGGTGCAAATACATTTTTCTGCATGCAGGGAATATACTGGCTACTTTTGCACGTAGCTCACAAATACTGGCCAGCTTTATTTTACACTGACATTTACAGTTGAGCTTTGATGTGTAATGCACAATCAAACTCTGGAATCTGGACCTGATGGGGATTGTAGTGTGCCCAGGCCTGGAATCTATTTTAGAATGTTGGCAACTATCATCCTCACTGTCTCTGTAGCCCCCAAACCTCCTTCCACCCTTCCTCTTCTGTCTACTTTTACAGACCCTTGGCTAACATGCAAGGGCATCAGTTTCTGGGTTAAGCTGTCAGTTTGCACATACCTTCCAACATGTAGGTCGTCTGGAGCGTGACAGGGGGCGCGGTTGTCACGTGGTGGGGGAGTGGTCACAACACGATGGAACATAGCCACACCCCCAGAAGGTTGCTTAGTGCTGTGAAGTGCTAGGCTGCCTATTAGATATCTACCTCCCTCCACCATTCCCACCCACGGGACAAACATGTTCCTGGGTGGGACAGAGCCCTAAAAGCAGGACTGTCCCACTGAAATCGGGACAGTTGGGGGGTATGCATACAGCATATACTATTGCTTTCTCCCGTGTCAGTGTGCTATAGTACATTCTGTCTCCTGGGGAACAGGAAACGGAGGAACCCCATTTATTTTTGCCCAAGGCACTATGTATTGAGAAAAAAATAATAATAAGTCAAGGTAAAATTTATAGACAAGTTCACTAACTTATTGCTGCAACTATCTTGCACACATGGATGAAGTCTCATTTTAGGCATTTGCGCCCTAATCATTATACATACACAATGGATTCGGCCTTTATTTCGAAACAATATTATTCCACTTAAGGGTAAATGTATCAAGCTGAGAATTTTTCCTGCGGGTTTGAAAAACCAATCAGATTCTAGTTATCATTTATTTAGTATATTCTACAAAATGATAGCTATAATCTGATTGGTTGCTATAGGCAACATCTCCACTTTTCAAACCCGCTGGAAAACTCTCAGCTTGATACTTTTACCCCTTAGAATCCTCCGCCCTCTCCAAGGCCGGTTCCTGACCTCACATAGGGAAAGAAGCAGCTTCTGTGCCGTTCCCGCTTATACGTTTCCCTTGTTGCTGTTACAAAAGGTATTGCTTAGTGGTAAGCGTGTGCAATAAGGTCACGAAAGTCATCCATATTGTTAAATGTATATTTTGTGTTCATAATCTCATTTAGTTTTGCAAGCCACATTTTTGTCTGGCTTGAAAGGGAAGATGTAAGTGGTAAACTCTATATTCCACCACACAAACGAGAATTATCAGTGTATAACATACATTTTGTGCGCCAAAGGTAATTTCAAACCGCTGCAATGTGTATTTTGTGATCATTTATAACAGAACATAAATCTATTTGCATTTTTTTAAAATAATTAATCCCAAATTACTGTCATTGCTTTATTCCAGATTGTAATATCCTTATCTAATACCCTAACTTTGTCTTACATGTGCGACATGTGAACAGGTCCGCAGTGTGTAGACTGTACCATGACATCATGTGACTGTGTATTCTGTGTGATAACATTGTGTCACAGACACTCAGAATGTCTGAATGATTTGGTGAGCAGGTCTCAGTGTGTATCCAGATAACAGCACATTACAACATAGCCCAGTCTGGACACCACAGCTTACATACTGGTCCCATTATATTCCAGCCTAAGTGTCACTCAGACCTCACTCCAGTCCCCCCTTCCCCCTCTACTATTCTCTTTCTGCTCCCCGATCGCCAGAGTTTAGCTTCTTTTTTACCCAGAATCCTTATTCTTCTTTTAAATATTCTATTTTATTTCAGCTAGAACTGACACAATGACAGTCGCCTGCCCTATATGTCCGAATTGACAAGATCGGAGTTTTTATTACAGAAAATGTGACCTAAATATTGCGGTCAAACTTGCAAACGTACAAAAATATCTCTGTGAATTTGTCTGGTTTTAAAAGAAACGAGAGTCAACGGTATAAGCTATGACAGGTCGAAAAGTGGAGATGTTGCCTATAGCAACCAATCAGATTCTAGTTATCATTTAGTACATTCTACAAAATGACAGCTAGAATCTCATTGGTTGCTATAGGCAACATCTCCACTTTTTAAACCCGCAGTTTAGTAAATATACCCCATTTGTGTGGAGTGTTTTCAATGTTTATATGTACAGGCCTTGCATGGACTTATTGTGACTGAATATATTGGCATACCTCATAAAAAGCCCGATTTTGGTGGGACATCCTGAGTCGCGTACTGCAAAAGGGGCAGACCTTAACAAAAATGGGTTGTTTTACCTTCACTTGTGGGCGAAGTTTGTTAGGAACGGGGTGGGTGGGTGGGGGGCTTATTTTGTCCCTATTTCGTGATTTGAAAATGTTGTGAGGTGAGAATTATTAGTTATCTTATCTGGCGTTATTTTGGACTTGTTTTTATGTCAGATAGTTGTTGCAAATGTTGTCATTTGCAATGTTGTCAGTGTTTCTTATTTTCAGTGTTGCAATGTTTCTTATGTCACACAGTTGTTGCAAATGTTGTTATTAACGCAAGAAGCTTCCTTCAAAAATGCCATTTGTAATAAATAATTATAGAAAACGATCAATTACACAACATGCTTAAAAATAGCACTTTATTCTCGAGTGATATGATGCCACATCCTACTTTTTAAGAAAATTTACAATCCAGGCAGATTCTAATTCAGTAAATATTATCTGAAAGAAATTGTTTTTTGTTCATAGATTTTTAACAGTTTTTACAACCAAAAGTGTTGTGAATTTGCCCACTTTTTTTATTGAGGACATTCTGGAGTGGTGGAAACGTACAATAGGAATTTCATGGGTGGCTCTAGATGGGTTGTATAAGCACAGGAAGGGCACTGTATATAAAAATTGTGGAAAGCTTTGTGGATTTTGGAAAAATTCAGCTTTGCCCTCTCTTGACAAGGTGATCAGTGGTTGCTGAATGACTGACTGCCCTGGGCAGCCAAAACGTAGTCACAGACACCTCTCAACTGTCCCAATTTTGTTGGGATATCCCAAAAGGTGTGGGGCTTAACAGAACAGTGGGCGGAAGTTTAACCCAAATATGTCCATTTGTGGAGGTAATGGGAGGGGAGCTTATTTTGTTCCACTTTAGGGATTCTAAGGGGCAGATTCATTTGTTGGCGTTACTCGGAAAAATAACGCGGTGTACACACTATTACCGTCATTACGGTAATAGTGTGCGTAATTACTGTTATTACAGTACCTTTAATTACCGTTATTACTGTAATACTTTTAACACCGCGGAAAAATCCAACAATTGAATATGCCCCTAAATGCTGGGACGTATGCAATGGTGTCCATCTCACTATTTAGTTTTTTTTGGCAGTTTCAAGTGGAAAATAATCCCCTGACAAAAGTGCCCAACATATAGCTATTTATCTGCTTAGCAGGATTATTTTCACACATATTCACCAGGAAAATTGATAAACAAATGCGCTTTACCGGTGTGCTTTTAACATCTTATCCATGTATTCGCTTTTACCAATATAATTATTGATAGTGCACATTAATGCATGAAAAATAAGATGCATTTTAACATTTTTTAGCACAGCGTTCAAATTTAGGAACGCAATGGCGGGAATAGCTCAGTCCACTGTTATTTGTCCTATTTTTACTGCACTTTTCATGCATTTCGTAATGTGTGAAAAGCGCAAAAAAAGCAGATTGGCGTGAAGGAGCCCTAAATTGTGATACAAAAATAACAAAGTGACCCTATTCTTGTGTCAGCTTAGATTCAATCACCCAAATGGCATGCTGGTCGCACCCTGTATGACATCACCTTGGACATTAATGCCGTGGCATGAGAGAGTGATTCATCTGAGGTACATTGTTCCACGGAGAGGTCTCACTTGACTGACCATGTCTGACTGGATACACAGCGCCTTGAGCAATGATTCGGCCTATACAGCTTTATTTGCTACCTTATACCTAGCAATAATAATAAAATAAATTAAAATATTACAGGAAATGCAAAGAATAGCAAATAAATAAGGAAAGATTGGGCAGCCTTGAAGAGAGTTTACAATGAAATTATGTCTTAGAGATCTGGGGTGGGGGGAGGGGAACTTAATAAATTTGTTGTCCTATTTGTCACTGTCAAAAAACCAATAGGCCTTATTTCATACTTGACAACTTTTCCTCGTTGGCTTCAGGGATATCATGGGGGAGGTGGGCATGTGGGGGCAGGGCTTGATTAATCACATTATTTTGGCCCCACCCCCTAAACGATTGTCACAATTTTGGGCAATTACAGGAGGGGGCGGGGCTAAGAATAACGCAATATTTGTGTCATATAGGGGCGTATTCAATTGTCAGCGTTAACGCTGCAAAACGAGCGCTCGAAAAATATTACCGTTAATACGGTAATTAAACTACCGTATTAACGGTTTTCGCGCGCAATATTACGTATAAACGGTAATATTTTTCGAGCGCTCGTTTTGCAGCGTTAACGCTGACAATTGAATACGCCCCTAAGTCTCGCTCCCCGCCACTTATCTATTGCAAGGGCAAGAACCAGGAGGAAACAATGATTTAAAGTGTTATAGTTGTCACATACAAATGGACGCTTTGAGTACACAGCTATCCACTATAGTAATGTATAGGGCCTGATTCATTAAGGATCTTAAATGAAGAGGATTCTTATTTCAGTCTCCTGGACAAAACCATGTTACATTGCAAGGGGTGCAAATGAGTGTTCTGTTTTGCACATAAGTTAAATACTGCCTGTTTTTTTCATGTAGCACACAAATACTTGATAGCTTATTTGTACACTGAAATTTAAAGTTGATATGTGTGCTACATGAAAAAACAGTCAGTATTTAACTTATGTGCAAAACAGAACACTCATTTGCACCCCTTGCAATGTAACATGGTTTTGTCTAGGAGACTGAAATAAGAATCCTCTTCATTTAAGATCCTTAATGAATCAGGCCCGTAATGGATAAATAAATAAATAAATAATTTTACCAAATAAAACATCAGGTGAATGATACTTGTGTTCCTGGATCTGTCCCAGAAGAAGGAAGTATAATACACATCACAAATGTATTTGTAATATAATTGCATTTAACAAATAAGAAATAATCACACACGTGATTTAAACATGTGTTGTGTCTGATACCCACCAACATACAGCTGGGTATAATAACATCTGGTGCTTAGTAATACAGAATAAGTGACTCTGACAGCAAACAGTCATTGTACATATGGTAGGAGACACCGGCAGCCCCCAGCCCGGGGTAATGGGTCAGAGACTGGCAGCCCCCTGCCCCAGGTTAGTGTGAGTGTGAGTGTGAGTGGATGGACTGACGCCAGCACAGAGGAATCCCGGCGCGAGGTCTGACAGTTTGGCGCATGCGCGCTGGCTGGCACAAGATGGCGGCGCCCACTGACAGCGGGGAAGCTGGTAACGGGGTGTCCGGGCTCAGGAGAAGGAGGGGGGTTGAGGCTGCTTCTCACCCCCCGGCAGGTGACCGAGGACGGACACTGAAGACCAGTGACAGAGTCTCCCTGCTGCCCGGCAGCTTCTGGCTCACTAGGATTGTGCTGCTGAGATGTATAGCGGCTATATACTGTGAGTTATATATACTGTATACTGTGAGTGTATATACTGTGAGTGTATATACATGTATACTGTGAGTGTATATATACTGTATACTGTGAGTGTATATACATGTATACTGTGAGTTATATATATGTATACTGTAAGTGTATATACTGTAAGTTATATATATGTATAATGTGAGTTATATGTATACTGTGAGTTATATATATGTATACTGTAAGTGTATATACTGTGAGTTATATATATGTATACTGTGAGTTATATATGTATACTATAAGTGTATATACTGTAAGTTATATATATATGTATACTGTGAGTGTATATACTGTGAGTGTATATACATGTATACTGTGAGTGTATATACTGTGTATATACTGTGAGTGTATATACATGTATACAGTGAGTGTGAGCTGTATATACATATATACTGTAAGTGTATATATATGTATACTGTGAGTGGGAGCGGTGTATACATGTATACTGTGAGTGGGAGCGGTGTATACATGTATACTGTGAGTGGGAGCGGTGTGTACATGTATACTGTGAGTGGGAGCGGTGTGTACATGTATACTGTGAGTGGGAGCGGTGTGTACATGTATACTGTGAGTGGGAGCGGTGTGTACATGTATACTGTGAGTGGGAGCGGTGTGTACATGTATACTGTGAGTGGGAGCGGTGTGTACATGTATACTGTGAGTGGGAGCGGTGTGTACATGTATACTGTGAGTGGGAGCGGTGTGTACATGTATACTGTGAGTGGGAGCGGTGTGTACATGTATACTGTGAGTGGGAGCGGTGTGTACATGTATACTGTGAGTGGGGGCCGTGTGTACATGTATACTGTGAGTGGGGGCCGTGTGTACATGTATACTGTGAGTGGGGGCCGTGTGTACATGTATACTGTGAGTGGGGGCCGTGTGTACATGTATACTGTGAGTGGGGGCCGTGTGTACATGTATACTGTGAGTGGGGGCCGTGTGTACATGTATACTGTGAGTGGGAGCGGTGTATACATGTATACTGTGAGTGGGAGCCGTGTATACTGTGAGTGGGGGCCGTGTGTACATGTATATACGTCAGCTACCTCAGCTTGCATACTCATATACTGTATACTCAGCACAACTACTGTGCACCCATATATACTATGAACCATCTTAGCTGGAATATTGCATACCTATATACACTGATCAGTCACAAGAATAAAACCACCTGCTTAATATTGTGTAGGTTCCCCTCATGCCGCCAAAACAGCTCAGGCCCGTTGAGGCATGGACTCCACATAACCACTGAAGTTCTCCTGTGGTATCTGGCACCAAGATGTTGGCAGCAGATCCTTTAAGTCCTGTAAGTTGCGAGGTGGGCCCTCCGTGGCTTGGACTTATTTATCCAGCACATCCCACAGATGTTCAATCGTATTGAGATTTAAGGAATTTAGAGGCCAAGTCAACACCTTGAACTCTTTGTCATATTCCGCAAACCATTCGCAATCAATTCTTGCATTGTGACCATCAGGGAATACCATTACCATGAAGGGGTGTACTTGGTCTGCAACAATTTATAGGTAGCTGGTACTTGTCAAAGTAACATCCACATGAATGCCAGGACCCAAGGCTTCCCAGCAGAACATTGCCCAGAGCATCACACTGCCTCCGCTGGCTTGCTTTCTTCCCATAGTGCATCCTGGTCCCGTGGCTTCCCCAGGTAAGCGATGCCCACCCCCCTGGCCAACCACATGTTGTAAAAGAAAATATGATTCATCAGACCAGGCCACCTTCCTCCGTTGCTCTATGGTCCAGTTCTGGCGCTCACGTGCCCTTTGTAGGTGCTTTCAGCGTTGGACAGGGGTCAGCATGGGCACTCTGACCGGTCTGTGGCTACGCCGCCCTATACACACTGTGATGCACTGTGTGTTCTGACACATTTCTGGCATAAAGACTTTTCAACATCTGCACAGAACGAGTTGTATCTAGTATCAAATGTGAAATGAACCTATCCCACTAATTTGTATTACTCTAAAAAGGATACTGAATATTACTCAGCTATAATACACATTGTGATGCTCCACGGCTAAGCAATTAGTGTTCGGTTGCATAAATTGTGGTGGGCAAGATTAGGTTCCCAATACAATATAAAGCTATCTAACCAGTGGGTAATTTGATATTCCTATTCATAAATATTATTTACATGTATGATTATAATAATAGACTGTTTAATATAGATGATCTGTAAAAGAAAATATAAGAAACTGCCAGGGAATGTATACCCACCGATAAGGTTTACTAAATCAATCCTTCCTTTTTCAACGACAAAATAAATTATAATTCTCTTTAGCAAAACCTCCATATGGTTGTCATATTCACAACTTTTTCATTACACAACGCTTTTGTTTTTCATTCGCTGTTCTTTATTTCTTTTTAATAAAAGGATTTCAAATAAGCGTTCACAAGACTGATGGTGGAGTATTGTGCAATTTTTCTTTTAATAATATGGAATATTTTTTACTGATACCATTTTTGTGAATCCCAGAGTGCCCACATTAGAAGAGGTTCTATTTTTTTTTTTTCTTCGTTATTACCTTTCTATCATAGCCAGCATTACATTTTTGAGCAATTTGTCCTACAGTGGCCCTTCTGTGGAATTGGACCAGGCGGGCTAACCTTCACCCCCCCATGTGCATCAATGAGCCTTGGGCGTCCATGACCCTGTTGCCGGTTTATCGGCTGTCCTTCCTTGGACCACTTTAGGTAGGTACTAACCACCACACACCAAGAACACCCACAATACCTGCCGTTTTAGAAATGGTCTGTCCCAGTCATCCAGTCAGCACACTGGCCCTTGGCAAAGTTGCCCACATCCTGACTTGCCCATTTTTCCTGCTTCCAACACATCAAATTCAAGAACTGATTGTTCACTTGCTGCCTAATGTATCCCACCCCTTGACAGGTGCCATTGTCACAAGACAATCAATGTTATTCAGTTCACTTGTCAGTGGTTTTAATGTTGTGTCTGATCGGTGTACAATGTGCCCTAAGCTGAATACTACATAGCCATATATATAATATTGTGAATGTTGGCTACTCGTGAAGGAATACCCATAACTCTATGGAACAGTCTATGGAGTCTCGTCACCTCTTTGTTCTTACTCATGTCTCCAAACACCCCGTAGAGGCGCAAGGCAAATGAAGGAGAGATTGTCTGGCAGCGTGCGCAGCCAGAGATTGAGGCATTGTCTGGTGGCATCAAACCTGAATCTCCCCCTGTATGCTTTGTGAGATTGAGCTGATAATTAGAGCACCCATACTCACCTAGGGCCTGATTCATTAAGGATCTTAACTTGAGAAACGTCTTATTTCAGTCTCCTGGACAAAACCATATTACAATGCAAGGGGTGCAAATTAGTATTCTGTTTTGCACATAAGTTAAATAGTGATTGTTTTTTCATGTAGTACACAAATATCAACTTTAGATTTCAGTGTAGAAGTAAGCTATCAAGTATTTGTGTGCTACATGAAAAAGACGTCAGTTTTTGCCAAGACCATGCCAAGACTGAATGCAGAAATTGGCTTAAAATACCCTATTAAATGCAGGTAAGTATAACCAATTGTAGTTGGGCAGGACATAGATCTGCTCACTGAGAATGGCCAAGGTTGAGTTTCCTTGTTCTGTGATTGACCTCTGAAATTCTACTTACCTGTACTCTATTTATAAGCTTGTATCTTATTAGTGGCAATGTCAGAGCCCCCATTACCATCATGCCAAAATTCCTTTAGATAATCACATCACGTTTCTCACGTAGGTGGTGTCTAGGTCCGCACAATGACTCGATTGCATTGCATTCTCTTTGACAAGCCTTACTCGCACTTCTGCAACAATGCCCCCACATCACCTCTCGTCGTTTGGTCGATCAACCCTTCCATCTCCATGTAGGCTGTGGCCATTGGTGTTGATGCACCTTTGGTTTCTGTTATCTCAAAGTGGTTGAAGATTCCGCTGATTTCATAACAGAGAAAAAAATCTCCCAACTTTCTTTCTCCGAGTCTGGATTCCTGGTGATGTCACGTCTCCCAGGTCCTAAGTTTCAAAGTGTCTGTCTGCCTCTGTAGAACTTTTTAGTTTCTGTTAGTTATTTAATTTCTTCAGCTGATTCATTCTAGCTTTCCAAACCCAGCCGTTGACCTATAGGCGACTAGGTTTCTGCATACGAAACATTCCCGTGTCTTATGTTGCAAACCATGTTTTTTAACTAAGTCTTGTGTCTTTAATGCTAATTGTGCTCTGTCATTACTTGAGCTCTCTATTTTACCATTTCTATTCATTCACAAGCTTTGATATATTTTAACGTGAGTTCATCATCTGAGCAATGACAGCTGCCGTAAAGTGTTTCATAGATGTAATCGGGTTCGTCTAAGAAATCTGACATCCGTCCATCTATCTCATCTCCTGTCCATCTTTCTGTCTGTGCACCGTGGGAGTAGGCTATTTCTGTCACAATACGTGGTCAATCTGTGACCACAAAACATCCACCAAGACCATGATCCCTATTTCAGATGTAGCATATGTAGCTGGCTGACTCTCGGCCAGATTCCGATGTGGATCCGTGGGCATCCAGTGTTAGTGTTCAAAAGCTATTGTCCAGTAAAGCCAAGCCCGAAGTCTACCTTTACCAGGGCAGTAACAACAACCCCTTATAGTTATGAATAACACATGTGAACCTAGGACTGCGATTTTCTGAGTAAGTTTTATTCTATCGTGAGCCAGTTTACGGGACCTGTTGAGTATATTTGTTGCATCTCTTGGCTGACGTTGTGATTGCAGCGGAACGTATTTGATAACCCCGGCCAGTTCTGCAGTGTTTATTTGGCAGTTACCCCCCCGCCCCCCTTTCCCAGATTCTGTGTACTGTCTTCAATTAAACTGGGCAAAATGTTATAAGCAGTCCGACCTCACAGATCGCATTTCATTCTGGGGGTCCTGAAATGCTATTGCCCTCGAGACTTGTTAGAATTGTTGCAAGTACATTTGTTGCTTTGAAAATCGGGATGGGCTCTGTACTTTAGTGTTTTGAAGTGTTATTATTAATCATTAACATTTACTCCATAGCGTTTTACAATTTTGAAGATGGTAATAAAGCCAGACTGGGTATAAACAGACAGACAAGAGTATGAGGTAAGTCCTTACTATCGGTCGGGCTATAGGAGTTTGGTATATGAGGATAAGTGGTCCAGCCAGATTGCAATGGGAAAAAGTGCTTTGTGGGACTATGTGATCCGGTCACATAGCAATGTTGTTTTGGGGCTCAGTAGGTTGTTTGAGTATAGAAATAGAATACATGTAAGTTTTGTGTGAATTGTGTAGAGGGTGATAATCAGTTAGATTAGCCTAGGGAGGATAAGAAGATGGTTGATGAGTTTGATCAGCTTACCTGCAGAGGTGAGTTTTCAGGGGAGGTTTGGAAGCTAGAGAAAAGTTTTGTACAAGGGAAGGAATTCCACAGAGTGGGTGTAACCTGGAAAAAGTTCTTTAACTGGGAATGGGAACAGGTAATGAGTTTGGATGAGAGACGTCCAGAGCAGAGGGGTGTTGAGTGGGGAGATTTAGGAAAGGGGGGACATGATAGAAACGTTCAAATATATGGAGGGTTATAACAAGGTACAGGAGGGAAACATTTTTCAAAGAAAGAGACTTATTAGAACACGAGGACATGTACTGAAACTGGAGGGAAGTAGGGTCAGAGGAAATACGAGGAAAAATTGCTTCACAGAAAGGGTAGTGGATTAGTGGATTAGCCTCCCATCAGAGGTGGTAGAGGCTAATACATTAGAGCAGTTTAAACATGTTTAGGATCGACTTAAGGTGTCCTTACAAAGAACTAAGGATGAAATAGGGTTTGAGGTGACCATAGGTTACAAAATGGGCAAACCAGGTGGGCCAAGTTGTTCTGATCTGCCGTCAAATTCTATGTTTGTGGACACAAGGGAAGAGATGTATATTGGTGCAGTTTTGTTAATAGTTTTTATGTTAAAAGAAGTATTTTAAATTTGGATTCGCTAAAATACAGGGAACCAATGCAGGGACTTAGAGTAGAGCATCAGTAGAAAAGCGTTTTACAAGGAAAATAAGTCTAGTCGGCTTAGAGGAAGACCAATTAGTATGAAATTACAGCAGACAAAGCGGGAGGTAATCAGAGCATGTATTAGTTTTTGCAGTGTGTGAGTTATGTGCATATTCTGGAAATGTTTCTTCGATGTATGTATCAGGATTTAGATATAAAACGAAGGATAGTTGTGCTTCAAGGATTACACCTAAGCAGTGAGTTTGAGGGACAGGGTCTACTGTCATGTTGCCTACAGAAATAGATATGTCAGGTAGGTAATTTATGTTGGTGGGTGAGAATATTATTACCTCTGTTGTTGAAAGATTGAGTTTGAGTTGGCGAGAGGACATCCAAGATGACATGGCAGAAAGACAGTCTAACGTGAGACAACACAGATGGTGAGAGATCAGGAGAGGATAGATAGATGTCGATATCATCCATGTAGAGATGATGCTGAAATCCAAAGGAACTTATTAGTTTTCCAAGAGAAGTGGTGTAGATAGAGAACAGCAGAGGACCTAGGACTGAGCCTTGTGGTACTGAGAAAGGTAGCAGAGAGGTAGTAGATGAACACCGAGAGAGCGATTTGATAAGTAGGATGAAAACATAGGATAGGACAGGGTCCTGAAGAAGAAGGTACTGTAGTGTTTGTATAAGATGAGAGTGCTCAACAGTGTCAAATGCAGCAGAGAGATCCAGGAGAATTAGACGGAAGCAATGGCTTTTAGAATTAGCAATGATCAAATCGTTATCCATCTTAGTCAGTGCAGTCTCTGTGGAGCGTTAGCCTGACTGAGAGAAAAGAAAGTGTCTGAGGCGAGTGTAGCCAATTTTCTCAAGTACTGAAATCTTAAAAAAAAAAAAAAAACACTTCTAAAGTGACCTGTATTGCTTACAACACATTGCCATATATTTGTAAAAGTCTGCCCCACATCCAACATCCGATTTCAAACATAAGACGAAGCAAAGTGAAAAAAAAATGCAGATGCCTAAATCTGTGATCAATACATCCTTCCTCTCTGTACACCTCGTGCCGTTCTAGAAGTACGTGTCCTTTTGGCCATGTAAAATGTTTGTGCGATATGCATAACTCTGTTTATTGTACGACAGCAGCGGTTTCTATGTACACAAATAAATATGTCACAAAACTTTAGGAGTAAAATAAAAGCAGCTGTATGGTTCGGGGGCCTGGCTGTGACTGCTAGCGTACAGGAATGGTCATGTGAGGCGCACTTGGAACAGGCTGCAATATGGAGGGTAAGAGTCTGTTCTGCTCCTTGTTGTGTCGTTCCTGCGGTGCTTAAAATCCTTTCTCCTGGGAGCTCGTGCTAGAAATGTGGCGGAAAATTGGATATTCTCCCCGCGACGAAAAAGCTAATGTTCCACCCCAGCTGCACCAGCTGAGAACAGCTTGTGCCAAGAGATGGGGATGGGAGCTGGGGTGCAAATAGGGAACTCGAAATGTCCCTGAAATACTCTCCCGAAACTGTCCAACAAAGATGTTTTAGAGTTCTATAAAGCCCAGCTTAATATTTGTACATAGACATCAACGGACGACCTCCAGTGACGTTTTCTGTAAATCCTGTAAAAACGGTGCTTTCTGACATCTGGACACGCCAACTGCCTGGTGAAGGTGGTTCACTTGGCGTCCTCCCATGATTTAGGCTTGGCGTCCTGTATTAAGAGCATACTTGCCAACTTTGGCAAGATGACCTCCGGGGGGAAAAGGGCGTGTGGGGACGGGGTACGGCGGAATGCGTCATTAGCCCTGCCCCCAAACCGAGCATCACCATTGCTAACCTACTACAGTTTAGGGCGGGGCTACGATGTCGCATGAATCGCGTCATATGCCCTGCCCCCAACACTTAACTATCATTACTTGCCGGGAACAGGGAGGTTGACCTCCTCTCCTGGGAGGACTTCCAGAATTCCGGTATTCTTCTGAAAATTCCGAGAGAGTAGGTAACTATCATCATGACCATTTATTTATTTAGCGCCACTAAATCCGCAGCGCTGTACAGAGAACTCACTCACATCAGTCCCTGTCCCATTGGGACTTACAGTCTAAATTCCCAGCATACAGACAGACAGAGAGATTAGGGTCAATTTGTTAGCGGCCATACCTACTAGTATGTTTTTGGAGTGTGGGAGGAAACCGGAGCACCCGGAGGTAACCCACGCAAACACGGGGAGAACATACAAACTCCTCACAGATAAGGCAGAAGTGCTAACCACTACGCCACCGTGCTGCCCTAACTATGATTAAGAGACAGGAAACTACATATTGGTGACTTCCTGTAGGCCGCATCTATGCACTTAATTATTGCTGTGTCCCTAGGAGCGCTGGTGATGGTGGCTGCTGTGTCATATCAGGGAGATTCGGCTTAGCAGCATATTGGGAACATTTTAAAAACAAAAAAAGAATTGCAAGTAAGCCAGTGACCTGTCCCATGGTAGCCCACCCTGCGGCCAGCCGGGGCAAGGGGGGGGGGGGGCAGATGCCCCCTAGCCCAGCCAGCCCCCGTTTACTGGCTCAGTCTCTCTGTATGAATCGACCAATCCACACAGTTCGTTTCTGCAGAGCAAGTTTGCCAAGCTGTCAGTCTCTCTGTCTGCTGTGTTAGAGAAACTCCTCCCACCTAACATGGCAATCTGAACATGATGGAAATAATTAAATAATGAATAAGTCCACCAAGGAGATAAGTTGAACATAACAATATTACTGACATGCATGGCCTCTGCAACTACAGCAGACAGTGAGCCCCGTTGTGTAATGTCAACTAGCGGCTTCACTTGCTCTATAAATTGTGGAAAATCTGTAAACCAGAAGAACTTCCAGGAATATGAATTAGGTTCCAATGGTTCTGTTTAATGTTGCACCTAAAACATTGAGTCATTCCCGGTAGGAAAACTGGATCTGTCTGAGTAGTGTTTACAAGGGGCAAGACTTGTATAGAACAGAATTGAGACTGAACAACTTTCTCTTGTGCACATGTTTTAATCAGTCTGGGTGATCAAACATGAAGGATTTAGGAATACTCTCCTGAAATATATCATTTGTCTGGTGAAATCCGCTCTCCTGATCATCTAATGGGCTGTGGTTTCACGCAGCTCTTCTGAATCTTATTGAAAATAACTGTGTAAAATTATATTTTGGTCAGTGCTGATGTTCGTAATTAAGAATGTAGTAACAAAAAAACACTGGAGACTAAAATGTAGATCCTGTCGGAGGTCTCTGTCTCATGATTAGTGTAGAGCCTGTACTATGATCTGTGTGTGGGTGGCATTGATTGTACATTCCTCCAAACTCTTCTCCTTTACAGCAATAGTTTCTCTTTCCCACCCAAATCTCCCGTCTTCCTTACCCATCGCCCCTGGTATGGGTCTGCCGCTTAGATCTATAGGGATAAACCTTTCACCTGGCTTCTAAAAATTGTCATGTTGGCTGGTAAATTGGTGCATACTTGTCACACTGCGTGTTATTGTGTAATGTAATACTTCATGCGGTGTGTGTAGCAGTGTATTTATTGTACTGCTGTCTTCTTGTGTAGTGCACGTTTGTGTCTGGTTTCTATGACTTAGTGGAAATGTTGTCCCTAAATGCAACGTCAGTAATTAAGTCCTTATTGCAGGAATGTGTCTGTTGTAGCAGAAAAAGAATCCTGCTTTCTGGCTTATTTAGAGATATGACGGACTGATGTTCATGTCCTACAGCATGTAAACTCGTGGGAGTACCACCTAGCGGTCCCCAGGACTCCGTACCCACTAGCATCGCTCTTTGTGGTTGGCAGCATCGCAGTCCTGTTTTATGGACGCAGTATGCTCTATTTGGTCGTGGTCACTGCAAGTGAACCCATTGGGGTAATTAGGGGGTCCCTCAACTACTCGTTACCACCACGTGTCATATGTTTGTCATGCGATGTCACTGGTGTTTAAACATGGTGCTGTGTAACATTACATGCGTGGGACCGGGCTCTGTGTAACATTACATGCGTGGGACCGGGCTCTGTGTAACATTACATGCGTGGGACCGGGCTCTGTGTAACTTTACATGCGTGGGACCGGGCTCTGTGTAACATTACATGCGTGGGACCGGGCTCTGTGTAACTTTACATGCGTGGGACCGGGCTCTGTGTAACTTTACATGCGTGGGACCGGGCTCTGTGTAACTTTCCATGCGTGGGACTGGGCTCTGTGTAACTTTACATGCGTGGGGCCGGGCTCTGTGTAACTTTACATGCGTGGGGCCGGGCTCTGTGTAACTTTACATGCGTGGGGCCGGGCTCTGTGTAACTTTACATGCGTGGGACCGGGCTTTGTGTAACTTTACATGCGTGGGGCCGGGCTCTGTGTAACATTACATGCGTGGGGCCGGGCTCTGTGTAACATTACATGCGTGGGACCGGGCTCTGTGTAACATTACATGCGTGGGACCGGGTTCTGTGTAACATTACATGTGTGGGACCGGGCTCTGTGTAACATTGCATGCGTGGGACCGGGCTCTGTGTAACTTTACATGCGTGGTAGTAGGCTTTATGTAACATTACATGCGTGGGACCGGGCTCTGTGTAACTTTACATGCGTGGTAGTAGGCTTTATGTAACATTACATGCGTGGGACCGGGCTCTGTGTAACTTTACATGCGTGGGACCGGGCTCTATGTAACATTTAAAGTGGCAGCTCTGCATATAATACAGTCACTTCTACTCTGATGAAGAAACTCTGTTATGCTGGGAAAGTGTTTCTGTGCAGAATAAATAATATGCCCATATGTTTTAATGAATGCATTAAAAGGCTAATAAAAAAGAGTATTTATTTATAATCTCGTTAATGAACCAACGTTGTGTGATCGTTAGAACAGATCCCACAATGAGGCCTTTGTGCTGTCACTAACGCACAGACAGATTGCTCTATAATCCTGCTAGATGTATAGATCTAGACCGCACTCTAGGGGGTTAATGTATAGGGTTTGGCATGTGATGATGTTGTGCAATATACATTTGCTCTGTTTCAAATCCCCCTGTTTATTTTTGGAGAAATGTAGAGGAACCAGATTTAACCAAGTGTTCGCTCTTTTTGTGTTTTGCCTGTTTAGGGAATAAGAATATTGGATAAAAGCCGTGTTGTAGATGGATTTTGCAGCTGCCTGCATTGGAAGTGTACCCCATAATTTTACCATCTCCCATCTGTAGATAGTGCTCCCCTATGTAACACATAGCTCTGTCCCTCTGTATTTTTGCAGACAGAATACTGGCTGCTTCTGCATGTAACTCACATGCACTGAACTCTGCAATTTAGAGTTGAGCTAGGACACGCCCCTCCCAACTCTAAATCTGTCCGTACATCCTACATTCCCCCCCCCCCCCAGTGCAGTGCCAAGGTGCAAATTTGCTCCTTTTTTTTTTTTTTGCTCCTAACACCTGAATGTGACCCAGTGGTGGCAGACATTTTGTGGGTGGAGCCAATCTTTGACTGCAGCCTATCGCTTCATTTCAAGCCGTGCCTCACGTCTCTAGTGGATCCAGTATTCGGACTACTAAGTGACTGCCTTTTACTTTGTGTAGGTCACCCGTCTACACAAACATGTCCTGCGCTACAGTAATACAGAGATATAAAGGCAAAAATAGCAATCCGAAAGAAAAGGAAAGTACGCTGGCACAGCTGGTAGAGGTTGGCATGCTACGATGACATTGGATTTTACTAGGTGGTGCAGTTTTTAAGATGTCGTTCTCTGGGCAGAATACTACTCCTTTTTGGTGATGGAGTCTGCTAAACAAAGAAAAGACCACAGCACCTGAAATACTGGACTTGTAAGTCATGGAGGGGAAGGGGGATTGATGGGATGAGATAGGTCCGCTCGCTGGGTACACACTACAGGGTTTTTGTCCAATAATCGGCTCAACCAGCCGACATACGACCGCTCGTTCGAAGGTCGGGTCAGTGTGTGTAGTGACACGATGGTCGAAAGTCTGCACTAATGGACGATTATCGCCTCATTTGGTTGGTCGTACCGTTCAATATTTTCCGATCAATCACCGACCGATCATGTAGTGTGTATGCCCTCATGCTGACGTTCTCCATAGAGTTTACAGAGTCGGGCTCTTTTCAGCCGATGCTAGCGATGGATGTCCCGGTGAATAAATGTAGAGAGGGCTGTAGAAGGAATAATTCATTTGTTAGTTCTGAGACAGACTGTTTCGTTTCAGAGTCACAGAAGCTAATGAAATTCGTTAGGACATATGGATGGCTATAACAAGGCGGTTTTAATCAGTGTGACAGTAGTGAATGAATGAACATTGTGCTGTCATTCTCTGAAGACTAGAGGACCAGATGAAGAGCACAGATCTGAAGGTAAATCGTGTCAGTGTGTGTGTGGATGAATCGCCAGACTGATCGGACCTTCAGTCGTAGGTATAATCGTTTGAGATAATACGTTGGGCGGAAAAATTCTTCAGTGTGTACCCAGCTTTAGTCATCTGACGCTCTGCAAGCTTGTAATCTAGGACGTCTTCTATTAGCGGCACAAGCTGCGATCTGGCCAGCGGAAAGAATTCCAACAAACTGAGCTAATCCTGAAGAGATGACCAACTTCTCCTGAACAGCATCGGTTCCAGGCTTATGTGCTGTAATTAAATCCCTCAGACAGACTGTGCAGGAAAAGAGCTTCCGTTTGGCCTCGGTGGGCTGAATTTACAGGGGTAGATAATGTTAAGTCTGCTGCAATGAAAATGAATTTATTGGGAGTGGGAGGTGCTGGGTTATTTTATGATTTCTTCGTGCCAGGCCTTGGACGAACTCCCCTTACCTTCTGTATGGACCTGCTGTTATGTTCAGGATGAGAGCGATGTTTGTGCCCACACGGGCTGAATTTGATAAAGGCCCCTTGGGATGCCTTTCGCTCTCATTTCCATGTAGAACAGGCGTCTGCGTAACCCCCCGCCCCCCCTCACCCCGGTATTTTCTCACCTGCACATTTAAAGCCAAGAAGCTCGGTGGAATCAAACCCCCCCCCCCCCACCATCAGGGGCAAACGCAGGATTTGTAGAGGGGGGTTTCCACACCACGCCACCAGTGGGCGTGACCAGCATGCATGGGGTCGTGCCTATAATATTAGACAGTGCTTGGCTGCTCTCCAACTCTTCCTATCCCCATAATATACATGGGCAATGCTGCGTGCACTACTGTTAGGTGCACACAGGTTGCTTTGTGCATACTGCCTTATTTCTGTGAAAAGTTCATCCAATTAGTGTTTTGGATTAGTAAATTACCCTTAGTCCTATTATCTGTTTAAGCAGTTGAGGTTCGGGGAGGGTAATCAGGTGGGTTTGAGGGGATTTCACCTGGTGTTGTGTCCTTGTGAGGTCAAAGCATCAGCTAACAGCACAAGAGCGATTGGCAGAGCGAGCTTTGTGTGACCCCCCCCTACTTGTACTTGTGCCGTGCAGACAAACATTGCACTGGTCAGGAAGTAATGAGGGCAGTGGAAACTCATTAGTGGCCTGGGCATGGCAAATTTACTGTCATTGCAAATGTTTGAAAAGGGGCATTTATTCGGCCTGTGCAGAGCCTAGTTGTTGGGCAGCATGGTGGCTCAGTGGTTAGCACTTCTGCCTCACAGCACTGGGGTTATGAGTTCGATTCCCGACCATGGCCTTATGTGTGTGGAGTTTGTATGTTCTCCCTGTGTTTGCGTGGGTTTCCTCCTGGCACTCTGGTTTCCTCCCACACTCCAAAAACATACTTGTAGGTTAATTGGCTGCTATTATATTGACGTGTGTGTGTGTGTGTGTGTGTGTGTGTGTGTGTGTGTGTGTGTGTGTGTGTGTGTGCGCGCGCGCGCATGTTAGGGGATTTAGACTATAAGCTCCAATGGGGCAGGGACTGATGTGAGTGAGTTCTTTGTACAGCGCTGCGGAACTAGTGGCGCTATATAAATAAATGATGATGATATGGTGGGGGTCAGTCCCTGGGAAACCCACCGTTACTGTTGCTCAGCGGATCTGCTTCTGTTTTCAATTCTCCAGGCAAAGATGCTGGGAGAGCCAGGATATATTTGCCAGATTATAATAGTTTAATATCTCTAGGTTATAATATCTACAGCCCTGTTATAAACACTGTACATCAGTGATGTGCAACATGCGGCCCTCCGAGCTTTACCTTGCGGCCCCCCATCCCCTTCCTGCTTTGTTGTAAGGTGTGTTTGTTATAGCTTGTAACACTTGATATGTTGAATGCCTGCTGATATGCTATTACAGATAGGTGTGTCTCTCTAGGATTGAATGCGTTGTTTAAATTTATTACTGAGAGCAGGTGATGTGTGGTCCTTTGGAAGGTTAGATGACAGCCCACGTGGCCGCTGATGTGTATTAGGATGCCCGTCACTGCTGTACAGACGTAGATTTACCTTCCAGTGACTTGTGTGTGTCTCTTGCAGTTGTGGCGTTCCTCGTGGCTTTTCATCAGAACAAGCAGCTGATTGGGGAGCGGGGATTACTACCATGCAAGCTACACCTAGAGAACATCAAGCGGTACTTTGGAGCCAAGGTGGGCATGGATGCCATCAGCCACGCGCCCACACTTCTCTGGCTCCTAGACTGGTCTCACATGGACACCCACTTGGACAACATGGCTCTGGTCGGCCTGGTGATTTCGGGTTACATTATTTTATCGGGATGTGCCAACATGGTCCTGATGGCCACACTCTGGATTCTCTACCACTCTTTAGTGAGCGTGGGACAGATATGGTAAGTGCATCAATAAACCATGGTGGCTTTTGATTCCGCCTCATCTTTGTGTTTGCTGTGAGCTGCTTTCTCCTCCTTCCTAAAAGCAGTTGGAGGATCTCACGCTAGGACCACGATTGGATTCTGTGACAGATTGTAGACCGGCATGCTAATCAACCTGACTAATATGCTAATCACTCTGAGGGGCAGTGCTCGGTCTTTAAGTAGTCCAATGGGGAATTCTTTCATCTTTGTAATCCAATAGGAGGAAAGCTCCCCATAAAAGCAAACGTAACTGCTCACTAGGAGAGCACCCACCGTTGAATAACCTGAAGTGACCAAGAGTCCCAAACACGTGCAAGCAGTTTCCTATGCTAGCTTGTGATTGGCTTTGGGAGATCCATGTTAGTCTTTCAATGATGAGTGCGTGTAGCGAGCAGTTGTAGCAGTGTGTGTGTGTGTGTATATGTGTGTGTGTGTATATATATATATATATATATATATATATATATATATATATATATATATATATATATATATATATATATATATATATATATATATATATATATATATATATATAATTATAATTTATTATACTTGTTTATTTTTTTCTCCTACTGATATTATATAAATTTCTGACTGGATTGCAACAAAGAGATATTTTAATTCATATTCACATAGTGATCTAAGGATTTTGCTGTTTTATTAAGTTACACTATGTTTTAAAATGTTTTTTCTTTTTTCTTCTGCTATTGTGGAGCTTCATATTCCAGCACACACGGGCAGCCATTGACTGGTAGGTCCTGCCGGTGGTGTTAGGGCTTGTTGAACTACAAACACCAACATGCTCTTCCATTCAATGGCTTCCACTGCCTACTGGAACGTATAATGTAGGCAAAACAGCTAGACTGACACAATGGCACTTCCGTTCAACTGGGTGATGCTTTGGGGTAGGAGAAGTGGAGGTGTTGCCCATAGCAACCAATCAGATGCTAGCGGTCATCTATCTAGTATATTGTAGGAAGTGATAGAATCTAAATGGTTGCTATGGGCAACACCTCCACTATTCCTTCTCAGAAGGTTTGATGAATCTTCTGCAGGTAGAGTCAGCTAGTACATCAGTCTGCTCCCAGCCAGGACCAGTGCCTGCACCCATTGTGACAAGGGATATACCAAACAGGAAATTAGTTTTTTTTTTTATTTATTTTTTCTAGGTGGAAACCCAATTGAAATCTTCTCATTTCTGGGGCTCACTGGTGCATGATTGCGCCTTTCATTACACACTCTGAACGGGTCAGCGGCGAGGAGAGTACATTATTATTGTTCATACACTGTAACGCACCTCTCCGTGATGGGCAGTTTTATCAGGATATCCCAGCACAGAGATCACTCCTGTCTTATTATAAGAACAGCTCCGCTCCCTTACACAGGGCGCAGCTGACTGACACCTCACCGGTCCCGTGTTCTTACGAGCCAGGCTTCATATCGCTGTTCCTGTATCGCCTGAATGCTTTTATTATTGCTTCTGACAGCGCACGCTCGGCTGGGCGCAGGTGGGATTCGTCTGGCTGCTCTCTGGTTTTCTATAGCCTTGAACATACATTATTGTGCAAGTTGTAATGTCAGACGGGGTTATTCGTTGTGTGCGGTAGTGAGTTACTGCGAGGTAGACAATGGGAACGGTCCGGCCGCTGTGCGCTACCTGCACTTTGTTAGAGACTAGCCCCCATAATGTTACATTGACTTGTATGTATAAGGGAATACTTTACAGCCTGGGGGGCACACAGAAGTCCGGAGATTCTAGCTCTCCCCTGGCTAATTGAAAGTCAGAGGAGTCATGGATTGTAACAGTCAATTACAACAGCCCTTTTGTCATTTATTCTAAGAAATGCAAACGAGCGCTGACGGTCTGTATTTCATTGCTTAGAGAGAACTTAATATAACTCTGCAATGTCCTACAGCACAATGTAGGTGGGGGTGGGCATTTTATTCAGGATCTCTGGTGACACTTTCTGAGGTATTAGGTTATGAAGTTTTACAGCCAGACATTGGGTCAAGAAGCAGAACATTGGAGAAGAACTATACCCCACCATTAAATAATACCCACCCCTCCATCCTGTTACAAGAAAAATTGCATGATCTGTGTTGTCTGCAGAAGGCAGGAGAATCCCGAAAGTCCGATACTTTTGAGTTTTGAGAGCACTGAGTGGATGCTGCGACAACTGACCAATCGGTGCTCTCGACACCCCAGGCGTCGGCGCTAACATTCAGTATTTTAATACGGTGGGCAGTGAACTGAGTTGGTATATATATATATATGTGTGTGTGTATATGTGTGTATATGTACATATATATATATATATATATATATATATATATATATATATATATATATATTGTGCTATGCTATACCACCACTTCTAGTGTTTGGATTGTAAAACTATCATATTCCTTTTGCTTACACTTTCCATACCGTTACTCCTGATTTTCCACTTTGAGCACTGGTGATTGGGAAAGTAGACCTTACACAGCTGCTGTTGGGCATCTATCTGACAATGGGCAGGGGTACTGGAAACGCAAATGTTTTTCTAGTTATGGGGTATTGAAAACGCTTTCTCCGCCAAAGCCTGATCCTCCTGTATTATCCTATAACTAAATGTCTGTCACCCTCTGCGTACCCACATGCCACTACTCTATGCCTGTATTCCGTATCAGTTCCCGGATCCTAGAACCCCCTTAGGAGCAGTCACCAGCCTGGTATTTAATGCCTGGTCCCCTGCCAATCACCGCTGTGTGATAAGGACTATCGGCCTAAATAGACAGCAGACCACGTGCGTACAGAGCATGCCTTGTGCTGATCTTCGTCCACTTGCATACATTACATTATGAGAATACGGCGCACCTTCAAGCAAGCATTGGCTGGTGCCAAGGGCGCTAATTAAGAGTGCTCTGTCTGTGGAATCCTGCATTTGAAAATTTATTCATTTAAACAAATTTTATATTTCAGTAATGATCTCTCAATGTGCGCAATAGTGTGCTGTGTGCGTTAAGAGCAAAGAAGGTTCTATAACGATGTAAAGGAGAGTATGACATGTAAGTGGGTAAAGGAGAGCACAGTCTATCTTATAAGGGAAATATGGCATTATGCAGTGAGCAATTTCTGTATTATCTGCATTTTTTTTTTTTTTTTGAGGAAACAAAGTTGTTATGACAAAGGATAAGTAAGAGTTCACGCTTCACTGTTTAAAGCAACATAGCACATTTTTGTAGGCTTTGTAAAGCTGCCAGCGCTATATAAATAAATGTGATGATGATAGGTCGTGTTTCTTTGGCTGTGTGCGTCCATTGAGCAGTTGCACAGTTTCTGTATGTACGGGGGACAGTGTGGAACGTATTATGCTGTACATACAGTAGAGGCCGTCCTTCTGTGAGATGGGTCATTTGTGAAAATGCATCTTATCAATTCACTAGGAACAAGGGAATTCCCTGAGGCGTGAGGCTGGAAGTGCCTCATGCCTCACTGATATCACTTCTTCCTTGTGAATTCACAGTCAACCTATCTGTTCAGCCCACAATATGGCTGTGCTGTGTGTAGGCGATGCGTATACTTTAACTGCAAATTTAATGTCCAATCGGCAGATGGCTACTGTGTACTGCGCCAATTTTATTGTGTGACATTGCTGTGCGGGCAGCTGCCTATGCGCCCATGTAGATTTGTGTGACGCAGCTCTTACAGCGGCCTGCGATTGGAGAGGTACGGGGTGCTGTAACCTAGGCAGGGTAAACTAGGGGAGATTTTGCACAATTGCCAACAGATGCGGACCGGGAAGAAGATGTATTATTTACAAGTGGTTAGGGGTGGGCGCAAATAGCGGATGATGACTGTTGTTTTTTTCTGCTGTATTAGGTTTTTGTTTTTTTTTATTATTATTTTTTTTTTTTTATTGATGCCTAATAGTTAATGTGATTGTTGCACATAAAACATATGGTTAAAAACACGGGAGCAAATGGGATGTAAGTGTCTGTGACGTGCGAGTAGATCGGGATCATATGCTACCGGTACAGACCTGCACGGATCTTAAGATGTTTACGGCTGGGAATATTAGCGAGAAAACGCTATTTGTACACGCAGCTTTTTTTTTTGTAAATTAAGCCCGATTTGCGACCAGCTGCCTAAATAAACTGAGGAGACCCCGTTAGGCCCCTGAGATGCTGCCAACAACTATCTTTTATTGTCCACCTTGAAAGACTGATCAATATATATATACCATGCACATATTCCCAGGACATACATATACATGATAACACATAGCACGCACACAGCACACAGAGACGGAGAACAGACTGAGCGCACAGGGTCATGTACTCCATTAATTGCCCATTTCTACCCCCTTTTATCTCTCGCTTCTCCTTGGCCCGGCACACAGACGAGTCTTTGTTTTACTCTTGTTTTTCACAGACTGGGAGATAGAAAACAAAAGGGGAAGCAGATTATTTCGGAGGCTTTTAAAGTCAATGTACAGGGCTCATAGGGGGTCATCCTTCCTGTAAAGGAAGAGGCTTCCTGTGTCACTGGAGGGAGAAGGGGATCGTTTTCAAAGCCAGGATCACGTCTCCTCTCCAACCTTCCTTCCAGAACGCTGGCGATCCACTGGCAGCTCCCACGCTCCGGCAGCCAAAGGGTGCGCTGTTAACCTGACAGCCGAACGCAGAAGGATTAAAGGAAATCTATATGAGGATAAAGAGCAAATTATCACCTACATTTCCATAGTAACGATCCTTTCCAACGCTTTCAGCTTTCAGGATCTGTGTATTTCTATGTGTGATTAAAACTGATCTTTGTTTATTAATTGCATTTCCTATCCCCTTCCCTTAGTGCCAGGGACCATCTGACATGAATGCCGGCCATACACGCTGCGATGTAGTGCCCAGTACGGGGCAGTCGGCCCAGTTTAACAGCATGTATAGCCTGAAAAACAACTCCGATGCCCGATAAAGATCTAAGTCTGTGGGATGATGATCAGGCGGTATGAAGATGACAGCAGGACCGCACGAGCAGGCCTCAAAGACCTCTAACCTGATGCCTTTCAAGGGCCGTAAGTGCCCTCTAACCTTCAAAAAGGACAGCGCATTACCTTTTAATCTCAGAATAAAAGCTGGTGCCACAAGCAAATAATAAGAGGTGGGGGCATAAAAGAGACAATCGAATTGACCAGCGGGGATGAGCTGAGAAGGCTCGGAGGGACACCTGCTGTCCATCGCTGTACTAGGCGTAAACATGGTTTACAATGGCGGCTGACCTCCAGCCATGATGGTCTCTTACCTCGTACTTGTAGAACACGTCCCTGGCATTCATCATTACCATTTATTTATATAGCGCCACTGATTCCGCAGCGCTGTACAGAGAACTCGCATCAGTCCCTGCCCCATTGGGGCTTACAGTCTATATTCCATAACACACACACAGACTAGGGTCAATTTTGATAGCAGCCAATTAACCTACTAGTATGTTTTTGGGTTGTTGGAGGAAACTGGAGCACCCGGAGGAAACCCACGCAAACACGGGGAGAACATACAAACTTCACACAGATAAGGCCATGGTCGGGAATTGAACTCATGACCCCAGTGCTGTGAGGCAGAAGTGCTAACCACTGAGCCACCGTGCTGTCCCATTATTGACGGGATCTTTAGCAGTGTCAGGCATAGGACTTCCATGTGGCCTGGTTTTCTGTCGTCATTGAAGTTAGTAATAATGGGCGGTTATTTTCCAGAATACACTTAAGACTACCAGGGTTAGTGAGAACAGTCATCTAGCACTCCCATTGTCGTTGGCAGAGTTACGCGACTACATTGAGCTGAGCAAATATTGTGTCACGGGACTGTCCTGTATTTATGTTTTGGAAAACAATGGGAGGTCTAATTAGCAGCTCCGTGTTCTGCAAGTATTGTCACATTCCTATTGCTGCAAAGCATGTTACAGAATTTAAGTACAAGCGGAAAACAAACACTGATGTAAGAGGAATATGGGGAGAGTCTGAAAAATTACGGAAGGAAAAAACGTGCAATGTTCTATCTGAGTGTTCCTTCATTCTTCTTGCCTTAATTGGGTTTTTCCAATTTTAAACGTAGTTGTGTGTTCTTTAATCGTACTCATCACAAGTGAACATGTGTTCTTAGCACGGCTGTCTGCATATATATATAGGAGAACCTCTCTCTACCCCCTTCCTCTGCTATGGCTTATTCTCCAAAGCAGTAGCCCTTACCGTATCGTGTTTTAGACCACAATCCCCAAAGTTGCATTAGAAAAAGGATGGGCCAATGGAAATGATGACACTGATCACATGTTAGAAGAGATTCAAGTAGTAAGACAATGGAGTTGAGCTGCTGAGTGCCTTGACTGTCGTAACATTGGAAGCGGTAGTTCAGTTAGATGTGTAGTGGATAACTGACATTATTTAGTGTTGTGGGCTCTTTAATGCATCAGAATGTCTGTGGATTTTTAATGTTGACTTGACTTTACCCCCCTAGGGGAACAAGCTGAATTAAAAAGCCCCGCTTGAGCTGCAGATCCCTTGATCTGATGTTTGCATAACTTGACAAAGGCCAATTTCCACAGTGGAAACCATTGGCCGGTGGCCACTTGCAGAGATAACCAAATCAGGCACCAGTACGCCTGGTGGTGCCTGGAGTATTGGGCAGGGGATCCTGGCAAGGCAAAGAACATAATGAGATAATTCACTTTTCATTGTTCTTCCTTTTATGGGAAAGTTTCCCAATCTTACTGTTCTTCTGTGTGGAATTTAGTATAGTTCTGACCTCCGTCATTAGGACTTTTACCTTTCCGTGGGATCTGTGATTTGTACAGAACTGTCTTATATCCTCCACATAAACTGTATTAGACTTCTACGATAGCAACACCTCTCTCATTTAAAGGACCACAAAACACACTACATATCCTCGAGTGAATTGGAAACAGATTTACATATTTACAGAACTCCCGGACAAAAATGCTTTTTGTCGCCAGCGTTTGCTATTATCGTATATCCTAGCTTACCCAGCTGTTATGAGAACATCTCCGTTTGATCTTTAATTGTAACTATTCATTGGAAAAAGAGGTCACGGCAAAATTTGGAGGAGTTGGTGTTTTATTTCAATGATGGACCTGGCAAAGCATTAACATGTATGTTTAATCTGTTTTTATGCTCTTATGTTCGGATCTTTGTAGACGGACAGTCGTATCTGAGAAAACGATAACAATAGACACTCTAGTCTATTGAGCCTAGCAACGTTACGTTCATCATCACCATTTATTTATATAGCGCCACTAATTCCGCAGCGCTGTACAGAGAACTCACAACAGTCCCTGCCCCATTGGGGCTTATAGTCTAAATACACACACACACACACCAATTTTGTTAGCAGCCAATTAACCTACCAGTATGTTTTTGGAGTGTGGAAGGAAACCGGAGCACCCGGAGGAAACCCACGCAAACACGGGGAGAACATACAAACTCCACACAGATAAGGCCATGGTCGGGAATTGAACTCATGACCCCAGTGCTGTAAGGCAGAAGTGCTAACCACTGAGCCACCGAGCTAGACGTATTGGACTTTGCTAGGATTAATTAACCAAATTTAAATTTTTTTTTAGAATTTACATCTCCAACTCCTTTTAAATGAATGAAGAGCTAGCTCCTGAGACCTTATAGCTTTATTCTCTGTTTAAAGCATATTATTTTCTTAAGTAAAATAATCGTATGGAGTAATGATGGAAAGCAGCACAGTATTTATAGAAAGAAATAACATTGGATTATATTAAAACTTGTTCCAATATTGTGGTCCTCCTTCCCAACTAACTACCGCTAGACCTTCTACTGCCAAAATACACTCATATAAGTAGCTGAACCATAACGGCTGCTTCTGCTCCACCTGTCTTCTACACGGGAGAAGACGTAAGTCACAGCTTGGGAGACCTCCGACCTTTACTGACATATGCCCAGTGCATGCAATGGCTTGCCGGCAGCGGGGCTCAGCGGTGGAGAGGATCTTGCATGGATTATTTTAAAGCAAGTGTAGCCAGACAAGAACTACTGCTAGCAAAATCGTTGGCTGCATAGACAGTGGAAGTAGTAGTGAGCCTGTCCTAAATAATTTTTAATTCAATAATTTGGAACCAAAAGTTAGGGAGCCCCTTAATTCATAAGAACCTAGTTTACAGGGAAATACCTATGCCTATTTGTGGGTTGTTTTATTTAAGAGTATTTGCCTGTATTTCTCTTAAGTGAATATCCATTTGTATAACTTCTGGACAGCATGCCCAGCAATGAGCATCATACCGTGTCAAGCAAAAACCAGCGTACTATATTTTGTGCCCTGTAAAATAAAAATCTATACATATATGCATTGTAATAATCATTGCTCCATGTTCTGCATGCTATGCTCAGCATGGCCAGCAGTGTCAAGCCTGAAACGCTCCACAGCGCACGTCAACTACAATGTAACTTGCTGGCCCGTCCTGGCTGTCTCCTCCTCCTTTTCCTGCTGCGGACACCAGAAAGAAGAATTACTTCTGCCCATCTCCTCCCTTCTCTTCCAATGCCACGAGGAACAGAAGACACAAGATGTAATTGCAATGATGTCAACGGCTGTTCATTAACGCCAGGTTCTGATCACAGCACCGAAATTAGAATTTGTAAAATCTAAATCATACTTGGCTACTTTTAGGCACTGAAGTCCGTGAGATCCCGGACTGTTGGCGTGACTGGAGGGCGGGGGCGTGGCGCGGCCAATCGTGTTCATTTTACCCCAACGTGTTGAAAATGTTTTGATGCGAGGCGAAAATGACGCGATTCATCGCGAATCGCATTATTTTGCCCAGGTATTTGCCGAATGTGGGAGACTTGCCCGCTCTCCCGGGTTTCCGGGAAACTGACCCGGATTCCGGGAGTCTCCCGGACATTCCGGGAGAGTTGGCGGGTATGATCTAAATGCCAGCTTTTATTATCTTGGCGTCATGGCGGCCTGATATCAGGTATTTGTCCGGCCCCACTTTGGTTACCCAGGCTTTAGGGTATTGTGGTCCGTTTCGGAGAGCTGTACGTTTTTTTTTTTGGCCTAAAAGTCAATACATGATCTTAAAGGATCATTGTACTAAAATAAAATTTTGCTTAAATGTAAGTTGAGAGTGACGTTAAGAACAGACGCAGAATTAACGCTGTGATATAAAATAACAACAAATATAACTTATTTTTTTTAATAACTGCCTTGTTTCATCGATATTTGAAACGTGTATCTCTGTGTGTTCATCTTACAAATTATTAAGTGGGAGATGATTGAGACATTTTAAGTACATGGGTTTGAAAAATATTGAAGACAAGATTATTTTCCATTGTACGGTGAATGTACAGCCGATAGTGGGTAAAGCTCAGGAGTCGTCCTATAAAATATGATTTGTCTGGTTGAATAGTAGGTGCTTGGAACAGAAAACACAGTTCTATCCTGAGAAAAGAAGGATTAAGTTGGCCAACTGGTCTTTATCCATGTTTCTGTCTCATGGACCAGCTAGCTGGAGAAGGAAACCATACCCCCCCCCCCCCCTCTCCTTTTATAGAGCGTGAATTAAATTCCATCACTCTGTGGGAACTTTTTCCACGCCATCCAAGCAGGGGTTAATTCCGTTCTTGTAATTGCAGAAGCGAGTGTCCCAGATCTCAGAATTCCACAACCACAATAAAGTGAATCCAGAAAACCAGACAAGTTTTCATTTACTACCATTCTGAGCTTGCTTCCTGCCCCCTCTAAAACCACGATGGGCCTGCCGAGCCTGGGCATCAACGGGAAACAGCTGTCTGACATCGATGCTGCCTACACCACACACGTTTCGGAGCTATGAGGCTCTGTGATTGCATTTTGGAACTGAAGTACTGTATGATACGGACATTAGGTGCAAAGTTCACAGACTAGTCTGGGACATGCAATGTATAGAATGCAGCTTTTTTTTTTTTTTTAATATATTCAGCTCATTCTCAATCTTCACTATATTTGCAGCACAGTAATATCTAGGACATATAAAACAATTACATTACGGTATATAGTTGTAGTTACATTCTGAAATTAACACTTTGGGCTAGATTTACTAAACTGCGGGTTTGAAAAAGTGGGGATGTTGCCTATAGTAACCAATAAGATTCTAGCTGTCATTCTGTAGCATGCACTAAATAAATGATAACTAGAATCTGATTGGTTGCTATAGGCAACACCTCCACTCTTTCAAACCCGCTGTTTAGTAAATATACCCCTTTGTCTGTGAAAGGGAATTGAGACTGTAAGCTCCAATGGGCCGGGGGCTGATGTGAATGACAAATATTCTCTGTACAGCACTGCGGAATTGATGCGCTATATAAATAAATGCTGATGATGATCGTAATATTGGCCAGTGCGCCAGAGGTGGCCTGAAAACAAGTGTTATATTTTGTTAAGGAAAAAATATATGCATAAAAGCAATATTTCCCCCTAAATGTTATTAAACATTTTCATTGCAAATTTTAACTCTTGTCTTAAATTATTTCTTTTTTTTACATGATTGATTTCAGTAACAGACTTAAAAAAAATTAAACCGTCCCATTATCAAAAGCAAAACAAACACCGGAGTAGATTTATCCAACCTTCTAAACAGGAAGAGTGGAGGTGTTGCCCATAGCAACCAATCAGATTTTAGCTATCCTTTACCTCGGACATTCTAGAACGTGATAGCTAGGATATGATTGGTTGCTATGGGCAACACCTCCACTTTTTCTTTACTGTATTGTAACAATAGAATAAAGGGCATTAATCTCCTAAAACACATTTGTAACGCATCAAGAAGAGCTACATAATATTTGACACTATAAATAAATTGGGATTTAATTCAAAATAATCTTGGATTATACTCTCAGCAAATTAAAAGTGTGTGTGTATTGTGCAATTTCGTCATACATACTGTATATTAAAAGACGATCACTTTATAGGAGACGGCCAAGATTTGCCATCAGGAAGCAGATGATATAAACAGGTGACTGTTCCTCCAGTTACCCGCCTAATTCCACTTATTTCAGTTTAGCTGATCCCGATTTTCAGCGATAATACCTCCGACATGTAAATTGTGCATTATTTTAACAAAGGAATTGATGTAGATCAACAGGATGGCACGTGGGTGGGGAGATTGGACAAGGTCTGCCCAGTCTATTGGAGAACCACTGGAACCCAACACCGCGCTTGGAAGATGACAGGGCACAGATAGAGGTCACCTGCCCGCCATGCTTTCTAACATGTCTAACATGCTTGTTTTCAGGCAACACACTCTATAATGTTCTGGCCCATTTGCCTGACGTTGACAGCGATATTGTGGTGCGTATTGACAGATTATTCTCTGTACTATATTTCCTGCAGGTTTTGAGATCTATATATCTTTTGTCTTTCGGTATCACCGTTGGGTAACATAGTATGGTGAAGCAGGGACATAGGCCTGATTTAGTGCTGTTTAGTAAGAGAGCCTGTGCTTCCTAGAATGTGAAATATTCATTGGTTATTTCAGCTAAATCAATTTCTGCATTTCCATACACGTTTCACCTTGAAGGGCAGTGGTGGGCAACACACGGCCCTCAGAGCCTTCACCTTGGGTCCCCAGCTCCGTCCTGTTTTATGATGAAGTTTATTATGGCTTGTAACACTTGTTTAAAATGCCTGCTTACATGTTATTACAGGTAGGCCTCTCTTTCTTTAAGTGTTTTGTTTTAACTTATTACTAAAGGTGAGCGGACCCCACTTGGAGATGATTAATGGATGTATAAACTCCTCCTGCAAATAATATTACTTTGTTTAACAAAACTGCACCAACATACATCTCCTCACTTGTCTTAAAATATCTCCCAACTCGACACCTCCGTTCTGCACAAGATCTGCGTCTCTTCCACTCTCATCACATCCTCCCATTCCTGGTTACAGGACTTTTTTTAGGCTGCATCCACTTTATGGAATTCCCTCCCTCGCACAGTAAGACTTTCCTCTAGTCTTCAAACCTTCAAGCGTTCTCTGAAAACCCACCTCTTTAGACAAGCTTATAATATTCTTCTACCACCATCTTAATCTCCCTAGGTTACCCTATTACCACTCGCTACACAGCTAACACAAGACAACAACCCTCTGACCAACATTGCTGTGTGACTGATCACACAGCCCACTCAATCCTTTTACCTTTGCATTCTAGTTGGTCCAATGTGCAATATGATGTAGCACGTGCCCTTGTGTTTCAAACTCCCATTGACCTATAGATTTTAAGCTTACGAGCAGGGTTCTCTTACCTCTCTGTCTGTATGTATTACCCAGTATTGTCTTATTAATGTTTGTTTCCAATTGTACAGCGCTACGGAGTTTGCTGGCGCTATATAAATAAATAATGTTGATGATATCAACCAAACAACTCTGAATTACAAATGACATATCAATTAATAAATGACATTAATTTATAAATCTTATGATTCCTAGCAAATTCAGGAAGCAGCAACAGAAATTTAAAGTACAATGTCTTTAATTTGGCAAAGTAGGGACCAGGCCGAGGTCAGGGAAACGAGAGGTCTTCTTTCTATTTAGAAAGATGTCCCAAGCAGTTCTGGAGCGGTCGTCATCACGCGTAGCAGGAGCTGGTTCAGATATCCCTCCAGCTCCTGCACGCGGTTCTCCAGGTGGCGTAGATGGGCTGCCCGCTCTTCATCTCCTCCTTCTCGTTCAAGTATTAGTTGGATCAATTCCTCCTTACTAAGGTGCTGGTATTTAGAGGCAGTTTCTGGAGGGGACAGATAGTCTTGCTTGTTGTTATCTAGCGCTATCTCCTGGGGATCTTCTTGCAGTTCCGCCTTATTCTTGTTGGTTTTTGTGCATCTGTATCTTCCTAGCTGCCACCATTTATTTCCCCTGCGGGGTGTCCAAGGTTCATACTTGTCATAGTATGTGTGGCTGCCGTTGACGCATAGATATTTTGGGTCCGGCTCGGTGTTTTTACCCCTTAGGGTCTCCCACATCCTCCTTAGTCGACTTTTCTTTTGTATATCTCTCTCCATTTTTCCTGTTCAATATCTAACCCAGCAGCAGGAGTGGTGACCTTTATATACAGGGGGCTGCATTGTTGCATGGGACTATTATGATGCATTGTACTGATGTCATCTCTATACCTCACCAGGCAGTGAGGCTGAATACACAGCTCCTGGATATATTACACAGAGTACAGCAAGGCCATATTCACATAAGTGCAACACAATAGTATATGGAGGAATTTTAGGATGTATTTTTTGTGGGTGCTGGGGGCTGGTGAATGTGATGATGACTGTTAGCAGCGCTATTCAGCAGCTTCTGATTGGCTGATTCTGTATTGATCCCTCCAGCTGATGGTACTTCATTGGTTAGCAACGGGGCTAATATATATATATATATATCTCTATAATATAAATGTCTAGTGGCGTGTGTTAGTCTGTCTGTGTGTGTGTGTGGAAAAAATAAAACCAAGCTGCAGCGCCACCTGCTGGGCGGAGTTATACACTGACCTACTAAATTCTTAGTGTGTGTGGAAAAAAAAAATCAGAAAGGGCTGAAATTTGGTATACTAAGATGTTTTTAATTTGTTAATTTAATTTGTTAATTGTTAAAAATGTTTATAAAGATTTTTAAAAAATTATATATATATTTCTTGAAGGAGAAGTGACAGTTGGGAGTGGTTGTTGGTTGCCGGGGGTGACAGTGGGGAGTGGTTGGTGGTTGCCGGGGGTGACAGAGTGAGAGGAGTGTGATACTCAGGACCGCTGAGAGAGATCCCTGTGTCTGGATAGACATCTGGATAGATGTGGCGATGAAAATGAAGGATGAGGTGATGGAGAAGAATGATGAGGTGGTGACATGTGGACAAAACCGCGTTAAAAAAGGGCGCTTGCGTCGGGAAATTGTGAACTACTGAATTTGCTAACGCTATATAAATAATTGTTGATAATGGCCCTTGTGACTACCCAGTTGTGGGGGACTGAGGTCAAATTGTGGGTATATTTTTACACAGTCAGTGAAAATATTGATCATTTTAATGTAAAAGAGATGTAATTAAATTTCAGAGCCACATCAACTGATCAAGCATAAGTAAATTCACTTACTACTTCTCTGCATGGCTCCCTCACTTCTTATCCTGTGACATCCCCACCATCATCATGGGTGATGGTGGGGATGTTGACAGTGATTCTATTCCCAATTAAACGACTTATTTAATTACTTGTCTTAGAATAATACTGCACACACGTAACTGTACAACTTTGAAAAAAAAAAAAGAATTAACAGAGAGTGCTTTTTATGGTGTCGGGCGATGGTGCTTTGAGTTATCAATGAAAATAAATCCAGGTCATGAAACAACAGCACACGAACACTCTATGTGCACGGTCGTTGTATTAAACCATATATAACAGCCTCTAGTTTCTCATTTGCCCTTGAGTACACCTACGTAGAGTATAGGAGTGTCTTTCAAATATCTACGTTCCTAGGAACTGGTGAATACGGGTTTCTTCTTTTGTCAGTCCTCTCCTGAATGCTACAGAGGCAGAGGTCATATCTGTTTTACACTGTGCCTGTGTATTTGCATGCTCATTTGCATAGATTGCCACTGGCATTAGGGAAGGATAGAGTGTAAATTTAAACCGTCATTTTTGGTGAAATTGACTAACATTATGTATTGACCTGTAAGATGACACAGTACTATCAGTATTTGTATGGTGGAGTATCCTCATGTATATGTGATATAAAGGGGGGCATGACGTGGTGTCAGATTTATCTGTATTGCAGAAAAAAGTTTCGCCTGACAACCGTCTTCATGGTGCGGTTGTCAGAACAGCCTCCTTCCTTCCTGTTTTATTGTGATTGGCTGTTTCAGCTGGTGGTTAGCTAGGATGCCCAATGGCAATACAGTACAGATAGGTGTGCCACCGATAGCCGCAATAGGCTGGCTTTTGTGTAAGCTCATTACAGCCGAAATGCTGGCGCTGGGTAGAATTTTCCTTTAATTCCTTCTTTACCATTGTCTGTAGATTTGCCTTGTCTGGCTTTACTGTGTGTTAATATCAGTCATGTGGTGCACCTCAATTCATGATGGGTTAATAATGCTATAACATAAATATACTGGAAATTGTATGCTGGGGGGGGGGGGGGTCATAGATTGCCTTCCCTAATTATTTATTGTTCATTTAGGTATAGGGATAGAAGCATTTAAGTTACGCCATATTCTAAGCCGCTTTCCTTTGTTTAATAACATCGTGAAGAGCGGATCGCCTCTGTTGCAGGATAATTCCACGTTTGGCCTTTTTGCTTCCAATAAAGTACACGGGTTCTTTTTAGACACTTTAGAGTGTTGGAGTTATTTAGAAAATTACAGTGATTAGAAATAAGCTGTATAGCAGATAGCCGTATAAAATCACAGACACTGTGACTTATTTTTTTTTCTGACCGTAGATATTTTAGTTTTACAATGCCCGGGATGATTGGCTCTTGTTAAGCGAATGGGCAACGTCAATTTTTTTCAAATATGAAAGAAGTTTCCCTACAATTAGTGAAACTCGTGAGCTATAAACTTTATCCCCAGGAAGCAAAGTGCTTCTAGAATTATTTCAAATTCATCCAGACCGTTTTAAAGTTTGTCTGGAGAAAGAGCTGTTATAGTTTAGTATCGTCTCTATGGCCTTTATGAGACCTCGTATTATTTTAGGTGGATTTCATTATGGCAAGAGCACTTATTGCATCTACTCTTCAAAATTTGGAATGCGGAGACACACCAGGGATAAAGTGGGCGGGGCTAGAACAACTTGCAGCCAATCAGACGATTACAATGTTAGCGGCCGCAGAGATTATTTCTGCCAAATCAATTGCTGCGTTATCTGAAAAGGCAAGTTTATACGGGAAGGGCAATGGCGTGGCCCTCTGAGACTTCATCTGTGGCTCCCAGCTGCTTCCTGCTTTGTCAGATTTGTTTGTTTATAGCTTGTAAAGCTGGGTACACACTACACTGTTTTTGTCCAATAATCGGCTGAAACAGCCGACATACGTTCAAAAGTCGGGTCAGTGTGTACAGTTACACGATGGTCGAAAGTCTGCCCAAATGGACGATTGTCGCCTCATTTGGTTGGTCGTACCGTTTAATATTTTCGTTCCAATCTCGTTTCCGCTGTGTAGTGTGTATAAACTTCCGACCGATCCACAACAGTGAGTACGAAATTACAGTCATCGCTCACGACAACATGACTGTAAAAAGTCGCTAAAGGGACGTCCGCTCTTCCCTTTATCGTCCTAAACAAGGCTAGTGTGTATGCAGTCCATGGACCGAGCGATCGGAACATCGATCGCATGTAAAATCGATCGGCATAAAAAGTTGGTCGCAATTTCTATAGTGTGTACCCAGCTTAACTCTTGTTTAAAATGTCTGCTGATATGTTATTACAAATAGGTGTATTGTTTTAGCTTATCAGTGAGATTAAGGGTGATGTGCAGCCCTCGGAAGGTTAGGGGGCTGTCCATGCACCCCCTGAAGTTGTCAGGTTGGAGGTGATTTTGAGAGATGGGGGTGGTTGTTTTGCAAATTACATGGATGGTAGATGTCATAGGGGTATGTTTGTGATACCCCAAAACCTGAGTACCCTGAGGTGTATCTATATGATTTTTATTTATTAATTTAATTTGTGTTTATAAAGATTTAAAAAAAAAAAAAAAAAAGCTTCCTGGAGGGAGAAGTAACTGTGGGGATGACAGTGGTTAGTGGTTGGTGGTTACCGGGGGTGACAGTGGTTAGTGGTTGGTGGTTACCGGGGGTGACAGTGGGGAGTGGTTGGTGGTTACTGGGGGGGGGGTGACAGTGGGGAGTGGTTGGTGGTTACCGGGGGGTGACAGTGGGGAGTGGTTGGTGGTTACCAGGGGTGACAGTGGGGAGTGGTTGGTGGTTGCTGGGGGTGACAGTGGGGAGTGGTTGGTGGTTGCCGGGGGTGACAGTGGGGAGTGGTTGGTGGTTGCCGGGGGTGACAGAGGGATAGCAGTGTGATACTCAGGACCGCTGAGAGAGATCCCTGTGTCTGGATAAACAGAGCGAAAAGATAGGGACAGAATGAAAATCTGACAAAGTGATATATAAGCAGATTAAAAGTGAAGAAAGTGTAAAAAGAGAAGAAGTGAGAAAAAGAGAGACGTGAGTAAAAAGGAGAGTGCTGAAAATTACTAAGCAGTAGGGAGATCTGTGAATGCACACACAAAAGAGACTGCGTAATCCAAAAGATCACCAGTTTATTTGGTGTTTTTTTTTTTTTTTTTTTTAGCTGTTGTCTATAGCAACCAATCAGATTCTAGTTATCATTTATTTAGTACATTCTGCAGAATAACAGCTAGAATCTGATTGGTTGCTATAGGCAACATCTCCACTTTTTTTCAAACCCACAGTTTAGTAATTATACCCCATAGAGTTCTGAAGGACGACAACTTTTATACAGATGGCATAAATCCGAATTGTTTTCTTATATCTCTAATAATAAACAGCAGGGGTGTGTTACTGTAAATAATCTAATTTGTGTATTATGTTCCAAATAAACACACAATGACTACTCCATAAACACACCCGTCTGTCACCAGGGATATCCAAATAATCTGTCCTGTCACTGGCCCTCGGGCGTCTGTAGCCATGTAGCCCTGGTCTAGGATCTTTTCTGGAATTTAAACCAGGAGTAACTTATACTAGCCACCTGGTCAGATCGTTAAAGGTTAAGTGTGGATATAACCTAAAATGTATACATGGGGGTGAAATTGGTGGACAGCATTTTGAAAGCTTTACAAATTTTGGACTAAAGGGGAATTAAAGTCAAAAGGGGGGGGAAAAAGAAAATCAGAAATAAACATGTTAGATCAGTGCTTATTTACTGGTGCATTCTGTCTGTATGCGGCTATCGGCAGAATGAGATCCTTTCCTCTTCATCTTGCTCTGATGCTGGTGCCAGGGCGCTGCCCATGTCATCAGTACGCTCATTTCCTGACCCGGTGCCAATGTGGCTTTTTTTCCACTACTTACTGGAAATTGCGATGGCAGCGGTGCAGTTGTTATATATTCATCTCTGAATGTTTCCATGGGGCAAATTCAGGGACATACGGTGAGTCCTTTTAAATTGGTGGAATTAAGGTATGTAGTTCAACCTCAAATTTCTTGGGATTGAACTACAGAAGTCCCTTTTTTTTTAATACAGGTATTTGTTATATTTTTTGTTATGGTAGCAAAAGTTTGCACAAACTGGCGGATTGGGGCGTTCCGTGCTGAAACCTGCATAGCCATAGTGATAGTCCTGATTCTGCAACCATAGGCCAAATCGAGATCTTTGTTTGCTGGATAATCTGTTCTTCGAGTGTAGAATCCTTATCATCACCATTTATTTATATAGCGCCACTAATTCCACAAAGCTGTACAGAGAACTCGCATCAGTCCCTGCCCCATTGGAGCTTAGAGTCTAAATTCCCTAACATACACACACAGACCGAGAGAGAGACTAAGGGCAATTTAATAGCAGCCAATTAACCTACCAGTATGTTTTTGGAGTGTGGGAGGAAACCAGAGCATCCGGAGGAAACCCACGCAAACACAGGGATAACATACAAACTCCCACAGATAAGCCCATGGTCAGGAATCGAACTCATGACCCCAGTGCTGTGAGGCAGAAGTGCTAACCACTGAGCCACCGTGAATCCCTTTTAGTCCCTGATCTGTTGTCTGAAGCAGTTGCGTGACGTTTATTACTCTTCAATGGGATGCCTTTTGCTCTATCGAGACTATATATTTATATGCTTACTTAAACCCATGTAAATAAAACATTAATAGGGGGATATATGACATAAAAGATATCCCCTTATTTAAGATATTAATGTGGCTGCAACAAGCAATGTTATAAGGGAAAAGCTACCTTTAAGTAACGGGTTGATCGTAAAGCCATAGGTGGCGGTTCTTGGAATTGACATGTTTACTTTTGCAAACGTGCATTCCTATAACTGAAAAATCTTATTTAAAGTGTCTGTCAACAAGCGTGAAACGCGCGATTGTGGAGTCGGGCAGAGAGGGAGAGAAAGCATTGCATCTCTGCCTTCACAAATGACCCTTTTTAGTGAGGCAATATGTCTTATGGATAAATTTTACTTCTGTCCAAATACCGTCCACATTTTTAATCTAATATTTCACAAATGTGTTATTCTCTTTTCCACGATACTTGTCTTATGATTAAAAATGTCAGAATGAATTACATTTGTAATGACTTGAATGTGTTTAACTCATGGAATCCGTGTTTAACCGTGCATTAAGTTATCCTTAGAAAAAACCTTGTCTTATTTTTACATTTTTTTTTTTTATTATTTTTTTTACTCTTTTGCTTATTTGAAGAACAGACCAAAATAATCATTGAAAGCTGACTCGGAGTCTGGATCAGTTTGAATTCTTGCACTCGGGAGAAAGGATTGGATTTCAAAGATTCATTTCATTATAAACAGCCAGAGCATCTCTGTAGCATCCTGTGCCCAGTGCTAATGCTGTCTGCTGTCTCCAGGGCTTCCTCTAATAAGAGTCTGTCTTGGAAAGGCTGAATTGCAATTCCAATGCGAGAGGATGGACAGACATGGTTCAAGAACTGTCCTCTGAAGTGGGGAGCTCCGGCGTGCACTCACGTCTAGCTAATTAATAGTGTTCTCTTGATATCATCAACACTGACGTGTCTCCGTACTGACGTACGGACACAGACTTTTTGTTTTGTTTCGCTGTCAAGCCAAACACAGCGACGGGTTCTACATTTACATAAAGCTTTAGTATTTCCCAGCACGAAATGTCTTGGGTCAAAGTATTATCACTTGTAAGGGCCAAATTACAGACAACTGTGGATTTGTTTTAAAATGAAATGTACAAAACAAATACTTGTTTCATATATTATATAAAAAGAAAAAAAAGAAAATAGTACAGAATATAAAAAGGAAGAAAATTTAAGTTTTCATAATGTTTTAAAACAAAGCGTGCGCAGATTACACTGTTGTGTCCAAATTGGAAATGTCCAGACGTTTTGGGTAAGTGATCCGATCCTACCGGGCACTGTTGGGTTGGTTGGATGATGATCACATACATGATCCGATCACCTGATTACATTTTACACCTGTCCTGATTTGACATCTGATTTAATACCAATCAGAAATCAGAGAAGTGCTCTATTTATAGGTTAGAACGGCGTTTTCGGTATGATAAGATGCCACAGACTGTATGGTGACCCTGATCGCTCAGACCTATGTAGAAGCATGCTCTCTTTTCCGACAGTCATACTCGCCACCCGAGTCGTGGTATATCATTGCAGTATATTCATTCCCCAGAGGTCTCCTCTAGACCTCGCTCATCTGCTGTCCGAGAGAGCCGTGTGCTGAATAATAGGCCTTCCTCTGGGCGAGTTCTGGTGAGACCCTGTCTTCTGCTAACCGCATGCCGCTTAATGCCCTATGTAGTAAACCATAAATAAATCATAGGGCGTCACTGGTGACAGATCTGTGTGTATATATATATATATATATATGTGTGTGTGTGTGTATATATGTGTATATATGTGTGTATATATATATATATATATATATATATATATATATATATATATATATATATATAATCTCCATATATTTTATCTGACTTAATGTAGTATCCCACATATCTAATTTAGTTTTCTTCTCTTTTATCTCTTTCAGGTATTCCTTCGGTAAGTGACCTAATTAAGAACCAAGCACCCTGAGTCTGTGTTATTACAGTAAGTGGGTAAGAGATTCCTCTGTAATATGGACGTAGTACTCTGTATTACGGCCATGTCTGTCCTGTACTTGCGGGGTTTACTCATATTCATGCTCTCATATTACATTTTGTCTGTGTATCCTGTACGTTATACACACAGTTTATGATTTGGGGGGCCGTTGATGATGCATGATGGGTGTTTAGTTTCTACCTTTGCATTAGTGAACCTGCATTTGCTCTGAATAGAACCCATCGGGGTGATTTGGAGTTGCACACAGGTTAGCAGTATTGTGCCCGTGGTAGTACGCAGAGACGCAAGTTACATATGTCCTCCTGTAGTTAGAGTAGCATTAGCCTTAGGCACCTCTCAATTCTCAATACGGATGTAACGGGCGTCCAAGTGGGTACTTACATGACAAGTGTGATTTTTTTTTTTTTTTTTTAACTTTGTGTAGGTTAAAAATATGCCCAAAAGTCATAAATTTTAGACGTATCTGTAACCCTAAGTACGTGCGCAGCTCAGGGGGCATGGTTATCTCGCATGTGAACGTGTCTCTCGAAGCACGATGGGACTCAAGTGTTTGATATTCCGCTCAAAATACTGGCGCAAGCAGTGTGCACGCATGATTTGACACATTTTTTTTTATATTGCAAGTCACACACCGACACAGAAAAATAAAAGGCAACACACAAATTTCAATTAACAAAAATTGTGATATTTTAACAAATCATTAGATTACAAAAAAAACATACAAGAAATGTTTCCAGGCATGAACTCTCCTCCGCGCGCTGTCCGGCGCGTTACTCTCCTCCGCGCACTGTCCGGCGCGTTACTCTCCTCTGCGCGCTCTCCGGCGCGTTACTGCCCTGAAACAGTTTCTTTCATCTCTCTCTGATTTCTTTGTAATCTAATGGTTTAATACGTCACATTTTTAATTGAAATGTATTTCGTGTGCCGCCTTTTGTTTTTTTGGTGAATATCTGGCTTTCACCCACTGCTGGACCAGACATCATATTACTTTCAGAGATGTGGACAGACACCATGAACTTGCTCTAATCCGCCTATTGTCCAGCAAATATTAAATGTTACAAATGCATCAGTGTGTGGGGCCCAGCCAGTGACTGCAATCTAAATTTTGATATCGAGGCCAAAGGGAGATGATTTAAATAAGGTCTCCAAAAAGATTTTTCACCTATGTGTAACTGTTATATAACCAGTGCATGTAGCCACCTTCTCTACTATGGGCAAATGCTCATCGATGGCCATTGCGAAATGCGTTGAGTAATTTCTATTGGCTTTTCACCTGCTTTCTCTCCATGACTATCGTGTGGCCCCAGGTTTTCCTGATAACTCCCAGTCATTATTGCATGACCTTTCTTTTTAAATGAAATACGGCCCCTATACATAAGTGAGTGTGTAACTTCACCCATGAGCTACTTCCAGGTATATGAAAATATAGTTATTTGCACAACTTTCCAAAATCTGCGGAAATGTAAATATTGGGTCCATAATTCTTTTTTTTTGTTAACCACTTAACAGATTTTGTATCAAAAATGCAATTTTATCATTTGGGAAATTGCTGACTCAATCTGGTGTTTTTCAGCTATTACGGCATCAAAATAGCCTTTTAATTTTTTTCAAGTAAGCATATTTAAAAACAAACAAACAAAAGTACACATATTTTCAATATTGCAACATGTTGGTGCTTTCTTATCTTAATCACAGACAAGACGTGTTTCAGTAAATCCACTCACAAGAAGCAGAAGTGTTTTAGAGTTCCATAGAATATTGCAGTTACATTAAATTCAAACGTTTAAATGTGGAACTTCTAGCTTCATTATTTTTTCAATATGTGACTGCTATGTTCGGCCTTATAGACAATTAATGACATGTTTTATTTTATTTTGCCTAGAAGGATTCTAAAGGGAAAAGCTACATAGAAGCAGGTACGCCATTAGTACACCGGACTTTAAAGTAAAGGTTCACGTTTGGCGAAAGTTTTCCTCCCTCCTTACTAAACTGGAGTCGTTTAGTAATTTATGGTAATCTACAAAAGTCCTACTCAACGTACTAAAGTTGGGCGAGATCCACTGGTTTTGGGAATGCCATAGTCTTCAAATGACTGGCGTTACAAAGTGCGACCTGATAGGTGCAGTAGATTAGAGTTAAGAGGTCAACGCGGTAGTATGAAGCGCTTACAATGCGCATGGTACTGCAGTATCTACTGGTGTCTTGGACCTTTGGTGGTAGATCCCACCATAGCGCGTCTGTGGTTCGTACATCGTCTTGATCTCTGACAGTATAAAAGCATTCTCTACTGCGTGCACACAATACTTAATACAGTCACAAAGGAAATTAGCAATACTAATGTTAAATATGTATTGTAGAACTTGATATTCTCAAATATAATTCACGGTTTATTTCTTAAACATTCATTTATATATGTACAGTATATATTTGGACATTGCAGTATTTATTAACAGAATAAATTGTACCTTGCATGGTATATGTTGACAATAATCCACAAACTATTTGCTTTCTAAGAAATGTATTTCATTTTTAAATCTGAAGTTATTTTCTTTTGCTGTTACACTGTTTTTCTCAAGTCTCATTTAGTTACATTCCCTAACGAGTGAATTGCATTTTGCATTTAATGAATGCTCATCATTTGGTCATTTTAAATATAGCTTCTTACGACATAGAATTATATTAGAGTGTATTTGGTATCACGGCTCACCTGCGGACTGTACTGGCTCGCCACGGTCGTTACGCGTTTGGTCAGGTAAATTGTGCACATTTTGCAGGCGGAATTTGACCTTCAGTGTTCCCAGTCCTGCCCAGCATCGGGGTTACCATTAGACGAAACTAAATGCAAATTTACAACTATGAAGGAGAATGGATTTCCGACCTGGAGAAAACACATAAATGTAGATTGGACATTTCAAGTATTCATCCACTGGAAAAAATGGCACTGTTTTATTTCAATATTATTTATTAGGTAATCTAGACAGTTTTATACTTGCTGTATATTCCCTAGTTAGAGTCACACGTTTCGAACCTATAATGGACTAATACCCTCACTGGATTTTTATTGTTCCTTGGGGAGCCGTCATTTTTAATTTAAGCTCATTGCAGACTTATATAATATCCTGCAACCCCCAGGAGAGATGAGCCCACCCAGTGATGATGTGAATGGCGTCAATACGCCCCACGCACTTGTCACTTGGACGTCCCCTCCATAATCTCCAGGGCTGGGTTGGGAGCATGTAAAACAAAGTCTACAAGTAGGTGACGTCATTGGATCCTAGTAAATTGATAGGCTGCAGTCTCACACTGGGCTCGGTGATGTCACTGACTCCTAGTAAATTGATAGGCTGCAGTCTCACACTGGGCTCGGTGATGTCACTGACTCCTAGTAAATTGATAGGCTACAGTCTCACACTGGGCTCGGTGATGTCACTGGCTCCTAGTAAATTGATAGGCTGCAGTCTCACACTGGGCTCGGTGATGTCACTGACTCCTAGTAAATTGATAGGCTGCAGTCTCACACTGGGCTCGGTGATGTCACTGACTCCTAGTAAATTGATAGGCTGCAGTCTCACACTGGGCTCGGTGATGTTACTGGCTCCTAGTAAATTGATAGGCTGCAGTCTCACACTGGGCTCGGTGATGTCACTGACTCCTAGTAAATTGATAGGCTGCAGTCTCACACTGGGCTCGGTGATGTCACTGACTCCTAGTAAATTGATAGGCTGCAGTCTCACACTGTGTTCGGTGATGTCACTGACTCCTGGTAAATTGATAAGGTGCTTTCTCATGAATGTTGGCTCAGTCCGCACAATGGCTGCCCCCATAACTGTATGCCATGGTTCTGGGTTTGTGCATCTGTCTTCTGAGCCCTGTCCTCCTTCACCTGCTTTCTATTTCCTGTCCCTAAACAAAGCATAGTGACTTGTCGCCCCTTAACCCAAGCCGACACCCTTTGCTTCTTCCCCCGTACTCTTTGTAAGCAGTGGGACCCCTGTTTTTCTTGTCCCTAGATAAGATGTTCCTGAAGACCGAGATGAATAAGATGTAAATCCTTCCTGGCTAGGCTGAAGCACAGGAAAACCACAATATTATTTGCGTTATAATTTAGTTGGAACAACAAGTCTTCTCATGCGTTCCCTTTATCTGAGGGAGAGATTCTGTCACTGTGAGGTTTGCAAATGGTTGATGAAGACTTCAAAGAACAATGCTTAAAAAATTCTGAAAGATAGCTTTGTAAGCCGGGTCTCTTCCTGTTCTCCCCAGGAAAAGTCTCGTTTGAAATCTTATTTGTTTTCTTCTTCTTTTTTTTTTCTTAACTCAATCTGAATATCACTTTTTCCTGTCTTATGTTTAACCCTTGGGCCAAAAAAATGAGTAGGGGACTGTTTATTTCTTCAGAAAAGATCTTCGGTATTATTATCCATGAATATCGCGCCTCTGTTGATGGAGTTAGCAAATTGCCCATGTGATACGCGCCTCAGCAGTTATTGTAATGCTTTCCCCCACACGCAGCTACGTGGATGACCAATTCGGCCATTTTAGACCGCGAACTGGCTATAAGTGCCTTTATAACAGGTCCCAAAGCATCGCGGTCATTGGCCGACAGCGCTATATAGGCCTCATAGAATTTGTCCGTTCAGCTTAGTTGTGAACAGATCGATGTATCCAGTTTGGCTGTGCTCTTTTCAGCCTTCTTTCCTGTCCTCTGATTCTGAACAAAATGGCTGCCGATGGTTCTAGCCCTATTTCCTGTACAGTGATTTTAAACTAATTTCACAAAATGGCTGCCTAGTGTTTTTGGTCTGGTCCCTACTAAAGTCATTTTAAAGTGACGTGACAAAATGGATCTCCCTATTGCCATTGCTGTCTTCCATCCAGTCAGTTTTGTCCAAGATAAAGCGGCCCATGGTGTAGGCACCGTCTGCAAACTGCTGGTTCTGGTCTGATAACGTTAAGCATTTTTCCTGTCTGTGCATGGGTGTGGCCTGATTGCAACGTGCGCTGAATATGGACATATTCTTCCCAGTGTTTTCAATCAAGCCTGCACCATTCACCATAACGGGTGACTTACATATTCCCGGTGACCTCCTGCCCTCCCCTCTCTTAAATTCATGCTCTCAAAACAGCTTAATGAGAGGTTTACTGGTCCAATTGGAAGTTTTTATTAAAACCCATTAGTGCACTGAAGCAGTCCGCCTGAAGGAAGCAATTAGCTGAAAGTAAGTGAGCTTGGAGATTTCCCTAGTTGTAGCAGTAAAGGGCCCCCCCAATGTTCCCCTTAAACTGTTCCAGGCAAGCACAGCTCCGTAACCAGGCACTGGCAGTATCAGATGTCCATCCTTCATGCTTCTTACAGAATAAAACGTCCGTAGGTGGTATATACGCATTTATCTTGTGGTGGTGGTAAAGTGACATGTCATTGTATCTGGTGATCTTTATTTTTGCCGTTGTTAAATGGAAAAATCCTCATGACTGCTGATTGGATTTTGTGAAAATACCTTGTTGCAGAAATTATTATTCTTAATATTCTTTGAAATTACTATCATAATGTTTTTATATTTTGTGTTTTTTCTCAAGACAAAAAGTTTTCAATATATTATCATGTTACTTTATCATCATCATCATCATTATCATCATTTATTTATATAGCGCCAACATATTCCGTAGCGCTTTACAATTGGGGACAAACACAGTAAACTAATAAACAAACTGGGTAAAACAGACAGAGGTGAGAAGGCCCTGCTCGTAAGCTTACAAATCTATGGGATAATGGGAGTATGACACATGAGGCTAAGTCTACATTTTGCATTTCGGCCCAGTCATGCTGCAAATGTAAAAGTGACTCATAAGCTAAATGATCCTGTCACACAACAATCTTGGTCATAGGGTTGTTGTCTTGTGTGAAATTGTGTAACGGGTGGTAATAGGGTAAGGTAGTGAGGTTAAGAGGGTGGTTGAGGAATATTATAAGCTTGTCTGAAGAGGTAGGTTTTCAGAGAACACTTGAAAGTTTGTAGACCAGAGGAGAGTCTTATTGTGCGAGGGATACTCTACAGAGAATATCCGTTTTCTTGACTCCTGACTATATGTATATAATATATAAATACATGTCGGGCATTTTCCAATCCACCATGGTACCTGTGAACTTTAGTTTAGAAGATACAGCGATGCCTGGTCTCCTGTGAAGTATTAATCTGTATAACCTTGGGATTGTCTAGTTTGCCCTTTAGACATCAAATTCCATTTTGTGTTGCCTTCTCTGCAAGCGTTAGCTTTGTGACGGGTTCAAACACTAACTGGTGCGATCAGACTGCAGACTGCTTGGTGATGATGGCACAGGTAAATATAGTGTTAAACAGCGCTGGGGAATAGGAGATGTGGTTTAATGCCTCAATCATACCGTACCGTGATGTCACTGCAGAGCGCCCTACTCCGACCAGCACTGTATGCGTATTAATCTACCAATCCACAGAGTGCATATCTGCAAAGCAAGTCTACAAGCCTGTCATTTACACTGTCTGCTCAGGGAAGAAGAACCTTCCTCCAAACACGGCAGCCTGCTGCTAAGGAAGAGCGTGTTGGAGATAGTTAGCCAAGTATAAACCTGTACGTTATGTCATGCACTTGTATATTACGCATATTACTTTCCTCTATAACACACAGACCATTTATGAATGTCCTACTTCGTCCTTTAAAGCTGTTTCCCTTTTTGCTCCACTATTTCTAAATAATGGTTTATATAAAACGATATCAACTCATCGCAACGTTCATATACAAACCTGTCTGGTTATTAAATGAAAAAGAGGCCTAGGTATGAAAATGCCGATAAAGCCTTCGTTCCAGGCCGGTCTACGAAATAAACCCTTATAATTCTGCCATAAATCAGTCAATCTAATCCATGCCCAGTTTGGATGGAGCAATCAAACGATGCAGTTTGTTAATGCCGTACATAGAAAATCAATATGAAAACCCAACAAAATAAATACGTCTATATTTTTAATTTTACTAATCGGCTTTAGATTTTAATTTTTTTTGTGTGTTTCGTTTTTTGTTTTTTTAAGATCGTTAAAGTAAGCTTATAATTATTTTCCACTTGAGTGCCAGGGGTCCCCTAATCCAGCTCTGCATGATGCATATAAGTATTTGGGGAGAAGGAGTTTTTTCATTTTGTTTTAGTTGAATTCTTTAAAGTGGACGAGCCTTAATCTGTCTCACCCCAATGCTTGATGCAGAAACTGCTGAGTTCCCTTTGCATAACGCTGCAGATTTATGTCTCCCTCATTAGCCTGTCTGCTGACCTGGTCAGACTCCATGTAAAATAAGATTGCAGTAATTTATAACCAGTGATTAGAGGCATGTGCACGGCTAAGGGGGGAGCACCAAGCCACTAATTTCCGCAAGACGGACTCCGCTTGTGGCTATTTCTCCTGCCCCACCTGATTGGGATAAGGTAATCTAACCTCATTGTGGTATTTTCCCGGATTCTGATGTAATGGTAAAGCGCTGGGACCCTCTGACACCCGTCTCAGTGCAGTCTGCAATACTTCCCATCAATTCACTCTCAAAACTACACCTTTTGAAGCTGCAGAAATCGGGGGCCCACAAGGTACGTGATATTTGGGGCTCGACAATATTTAGTCCAATGCATCAGACTTTAGTAGACACAGTTCTGCCAATGTCATAAAACAAACTAATATGTACAATAGTGACACATGTAATGAAGGCAATCTCCGTATCCCATCCCTCTTGTGATTTATTAAATGAATTAGACTGAAGAGCGCAGCGTTGTAGGATAAAAGAAAGCTAAAGTGAATGAAATGGGTTATAATAAAGAGATAATAGGCAGGACCTTAAGGTGACTATTTAATTCTTTCCTCTGTGTTCATTACTATTGGGACCTGCGATCCTATGAAAGGTTAGGCAGAAGTGTCTTATGGAAGCACCTCCCAAAAACGGAGGAGCTGCCGCCTCCCTCCAGTGTATGCGCCCAGGGGGAAATAAGCCAATTTTGCGCATAGTAAAAAAGTGCCGCATCTCCGCCATTAGCAAATGAGCTTGATGGTCTTTATGACTGTGTGATGTGCCCGAGGCAGTAATTGGGGTGTTCTTAAGGGTGTGTAAAGAGTCTGGATCCAGCCCTGCGCTTTGGCACAGTGATCTCGTCCCTCTTGTTCCCCGTTTGGGGACATCTTAAAGTTGTAGTTATGAAGAACAAGGGCCACCGTTTCTATTTTTCCATTAAACGAAATCCCGAGCCTTCACCTACGGCCCCCAGCTCCATACTGGTTTGTTGTCCGATCTGTTTGTCATAGTGTGTAACACTTGTTTAAAGTGCATCGTTTTTAGCTTTAAATGTGTGGCCCTTTTGAAGGTTAGAGGGACGCCCTATGCCATAGTTGCCAACCTTTAACGATTGGCCTCCGGGAGTCTCGGTGTAGAGGTGGGCGTGAGGGGGCGGAGCTCCTCGAATCGCATAATTTTGTCCCCGCCCCATGTGACGTAATGGCGCAAAAGCGTCATTTAGGTCAGGGGGCGGGCCAAAATGATGCGATTCCAGGAGAATCGCATCATGGGGGCTTCAAATCTGCCCACTTCACTAGGAAGTGTCAGATGCGGGAGAATTGTCAGCGCTCCCGGGAATCCGGGAGACCTACCTGGAATTCAGGAGTCTCCCGGGCATTACGGGAGAGTTGGCAAGTATGCGCTATGCCCCTCCTCCCCCCGAAGTGTTTCAGGTTGCCTATCCCTAACCTAAACTATTGGTCTTTAAGAAAGGAGTGGCAGGCATAATATATAGTTATCAGAAATGTGACGGGTACACTCATTCTAGATGTAGGTCAGTGTAAACTAACAATACCCTCTTATAGGCAACCTTTGGGTTTCACGCTGTTGTGGAACTACAGACACCAGCATCGTCCTCGTGTGTTTATCTATACATTTCATAATATCATATACTGCTGTTTAATAAATATATTTATATATAGCTGGTTTGTATTTAGATTTTTTTAAGCCATCAATACAAATAAATTATTTTTTTTTTTTATCCCTTCACAAAATTAGCCACTGTTATTTCCCCTTTAAGTATTAATTCACATCTCGTTTTCTTGGCACACGTTTCTCCGCTGTCAGATCCAGTGTGAAACTAGCACTATGCGTTTATGGCTTGTCCGCCTCTAGGTTAACGTCTAACTTCAGAAAGCTGCTCTGCATTTCAAGAGCAGGAACTGGGAGCACTAAGAAATGTTAATTTGCAATGCCCCGAAGCCGAGTATATGCTAAATATTCTGAATATATCAAGGCTAAATGGGCTTGTGTTGCTAGGCCCAATTTCCGCTGAAGGGAAGCATGTTCTTATCCATGGCAGCTCCATTAGGCTCAGCCAGGGCCGCTGCCCCAGCTCCGTGGCACCTGCATGGATTTAAGCCATCTGCCAAGAGGAAGTTTGGTTGTCACGGCAACGGGACCTTAACAAGTACCATGACAAAAGTGGAACGGGGGCGAGGGGTCAGTGAAGTGGGTGAGCCGGTCAGCAAGGTCACTTCCTCTTTCCCCCTTAATAAGGAATATGCAAAACATTCCAGCCGGCTGCAGGGCTCTGCTGACTAATGCAGTAAACAGTTTGTCATGCAGCAGTCATGCAGAATGTTATCAGTCTGTGTGGTGGGATTGGGAGAGAAGGTTCTGTGCAAGCGTGGTGGTGTAGGATGAATACTATTATTCAATGTATAGCTGCCATAGACTAAGGTGCTGCTGAGGGTCTCCCAGAGCAGACATAGACCTGGAATTGGGATGGTGTATTATCAAAGGCTGCTCCTGATTGGATGGCAGACGTTTCTAGGTGCTCCAAAGCTGCTGCCTGCTGATACTATTCATGGAAGACGGTGCGACTCATAAACAGTAATAGGAGGCTTCCCCCAAATTCTCGTAGGTGAATCAGAAGTCCCTGTCATGTAGACTTTAATAATTATATATATATATATATATATATATACAGTCATGTTTAATGAACCGCAGAAAGGCCTACATTGTGTCACGGAATGTAGGCGCAAGAAACCACGTTTAGTCAAGTCAGTATGTTTTCCTCTTTTAGAAAATTGTCAAAGTAAATACTAGAAGAACTACTGCATAGATCTACTTTATAATTATAATGTTATTAAAATACTATGTTTAGAAGTGTTCTGTTAGTCCAGGTATAGGCTGAATTATATTAGAAATAAAAGAAAGTTGTTATATAACTCTGTCTGTGGCTTCCTGCTGCCTCCATTCCCCTCCTCACATCATGTCACTGCCTCTGTCACATGCAGCCCTGTCCTCACTGACACATCACTCATCTCCTGATATACTCTGTGCTGCTGGGGACCCTGCTCCTTCCACTATATAACTCTCAGTCTGCTGCCTCCATTCCCCTCCTCACATCATGTCACTGCCCCTGTCACATGCAGCCCTGTCCTCACTAACACATCATTCATCTCCTGACATACTCTGTACTGCTGGAGGACCCTGCTCCTTCCACTATATAACTCTCAGTCTGTGGCTTCCTGCTGCCTCCATTCACCTCCTCACATCATGTCACTGCCCCTGTCACATGCAGTCCCTTCCCCACTAACACATCATTCATCTCCTGATATACTCTGTGCTGCTGTGGACCCGGCTCCTTCCACTATATAACTCTGTCTGTGGCTTCCTGCTGCCTCCATTCACCTCCTAACATCATATCACTGCCCCTGTCACATGCAGCCATGCAGTGGCTTCCAGAAGATCAGCACCTGCATCTCTTGAAATACTCGATCCAGAGGATCTCATCGGCAGAAAGATATTCTATTCTTACCACTTTAATCTATGTGGGATATGGATAGCTATCTGTAGAGATCTAGAATTCCACAACCCCCTTCTGTTATCAGAATGGACAAGCAAAACCAAGGGCCCAGTAAATCTCCCCCTGCCCCTTCACCACGTTACTTGCTTTCAGAAAATCAAAATCCTACTTTCTCCTTTGTCAACCCCTTCAGCAGTTGAAACTACTAACGAAATATCCACATTTAAAATGCCTCTAACTAAAGACAAACTATTTTATGTTTTCCGAATGGATTGGATAGAGGCAACTGTGCAAAAAGAAGAAACAAGCTGAACAATTCTTTGAAGTGTGGGAGAGCTATATTAATACACTTCCCAGGTCTATTCAGAGTCATCAGATTCAGAGGTGCCTATATATCGACTTGGTTACATGTCTGTAGCATTGCGTGGTTACCCCAATTCCGTTTGCAAACGATGAATTCTATTTACTTGTCTCCCGTCCGTCTCTTACCCCTTTTAAGTATATTGCAACGCTGCGGGTGGATTATATTAATATAAACACTTGCATGGTTGGACATGACGTTGAGTGTTATCTCGTTTATCTCACACTGCTGTTGTGAACTATTGATTACTGAAACATAACTCGGTTATTATTTGCATCATGAATCCTGGCTGCTATCTTTGCATAACACACCCTGTTACCTGAGCTCTTGAACTGTAACTTGGCACACATGTGGCCTGGGGCCATTTATGTAGAGCTCAAAAACAAACGTGTGACCCATGATGATGACCGAACTGTTTTGTGAACGGAGCTTCGACATCTAGAATTGCTACACAGTTCTTCAATAACAATGTAATACAAAAACCAGTTCCTCTACGCCAGTTCCATAATACAGCAACATACAAGGTAACGTTTCCTGCATTAGAGTACAGTCAGTCCACAATATATGGATTGTAGCATCGTTGCCTTATTCCCCAAGACAAACCAGTATCCTTTAAATCCTATGGGAATTCTATGTACTTCTGGAT